>NC_034190.2:77170574-77470574 GCF_002021735.2 Oncorhynchus kisutch | reverse complement strand
GCAATGTAGATTTTCTATTCTAAACACTTATTACCAGATCAAAAAACCTTTGATGCATTTCAGTCAATACAAACCATTAATCCTTCAGATTGAAGTTTGGGCTACCCAATTTGACATCTTTGTTATTTAAATCTTAAATCTTTAAACATGGGCACCCTCATAGATATTATCCTGACCAACTTGCCCTCCAAATACACCTCTGCTGTTTTCAATCAGGATCTCAGCGATAACTGCCTCATTGCCTGCATTCTCTATGGGTCCGCGGTCTAAACGACCACCCCTCATCACTGTCATACACTAAAACACTTCTGCGAGCAGGCCTTTCTAATCGATCTGGCCTGGGTATCCTGGAAGGATATTGACCTCATCCCGTCAGTCGAGGATGCCTGGTTGTTTCAAAGTAATTTCCTCACCATCTTAAATAAGCATGCCCATTTAAAAAAAATATAGAACTAAGAACAGTTATAGCCCTTGGTTCACTCCAGACCTGACTGCCCTTGACCAGCACAAAAACATCCTGTGGCGGACTGCACTAGCATCAAATAGTCCCCGCGATATGCAACTTTTCAGAGAAGTCAGGAACCAATACACGCAGTCAGTCAGGAAAGCAAAGGCTAGCTTTTTCAAACAGAAATTTACATCCTGTAGCTCTAACTACAAAAAGTTTTGGGAGACTAAAGTCCATGGAGAATAAGAGCACCTCCTCCCAGCTGCCCACTGCACTGAGGCCAGGTTACACTGTCACCACCGGTTAAATCCACCATAATTGAGAATTTCAAGAAGCTGTCTCTACGGCTGGCCATGCTTTCCTCCTGGCTACCCCAACCCTGGCCAACAACTCCGCACCCCCCGCAGCTACTTGCCCAAGCCTCCCCAGCTTCTCCTTCACCCAAATCCAGATAGCAGATGTTCTGAAAGAGCTGCAATACCTGGACCTGTACAAATCAGCTGGGCTAGACAATTTGGACACTCTCTTTAATTATCCACCGCCATTGTTGCAACCCCTGTTACCAGTCTGTTCAACCTGTCTTTCGTATCGTCCGAGATCCCTAAAGATTGGGACGCTGCTGCGGTCATCCTCCTCTTCCAGGGGGTGACACTGTAGACCCAAACTGTTATAGACCTATATCCATCCTGCCCTACCTTTCTGAAGTCTTCGAAAGCCAAGTTAATAAACAGATCACTGACCATTTCGAATCCCACCTTCTCCGCTGTGCAATCCGGTTTCCGAGCTGGTCACGGGTGCACCTCAGCCACACTCAAGGTACTAAACGATATCATAACCACCATCGATAAAAGATTGTACTGTGCAGCCGTCTTCATCGACCTCACCAAGGCATTCGACTCTGTCAATCACCATATTCTCATCAGCAGGCTCAACAGCCTTGGTTTCTCAAATGACTGCCTCGTCTGGTTCACCAACTACTTCTCGGACAGATTTCAGTGTGTCAAATCGGAGGGCCTGTTGTCCGGAACTCTGGCAGTCTCTATGGGGGTACCACAGGGTTCAATTCTCGGGCCAACTCCTTTCTCTATATATCAACGATGTCGCTCTTGCTGCGGGTGATTCCCTGATCCACCTCTACGCTACATTTTCGTCTCCAGACCCACTGGCTCCAGGTCATCCATAAGTCTATGCTAGGTAAAGCTCCGCCTTATCTCAGCTCACTGGTCACGATAACACCCACCCGTAGCACGCGCTCCAGCAGGTATATCTCACTGGTCATCCCCAAATCCAACACTTCCTTTGGCCGCCTTTCCTTCCAGTTTTCTGCTGCCAATGACTGGAACAAATTGAAAAAAAATCGCTAAAGCTTAAGACTTATATTTCCCTCACTAACTTTAAACATCAGCTATCTGAGCAGCTGACCGATCTCTGCAGCTGTACATAGCCCATCTGTAAATAGCCCACCCAATCTACCTACCTCATCCCCATATTGTTTTTATTTACTTTTCTGCTCTTTTGCACACCAGTATTAATACTTGCACATCATCATCTGCTCATCTGCTGTTAATTTGCTAAATTGAAATTACTTCGCTACTATGGCCTATTTATTGCCTCACGCCATTTGCACACACTGTATATAGACTTTATTTTTTTATATTGTGTTATTGACTGTACGCTTGTTTATTCCATGTGTAACTCTGTGTTGTTGTTTGTGTCACACTGCTTTGCTTTATCTTGGCCAAGTCACAGTTGTAAATGAGAACTTGTTCTCAAACTAGCTTACCTGGTTAAATAAAGGTGAAATAAAATAAATAAGACAAAAATTTAGGGCATTTAATGATGTAATGGCAGTAAGGTCAAATCCATGTTTAATCAAATAATTTCTACACTTGTTTCTGATAGCTTGATTGTCTGTTATTACTATTTTAAAACTAAGGGTAGTAGATCTAGAGAAAATATTTTTTTCGTTTGAATAAAAAAAAATGGTTTTAGACTAGCAGTACCCAGAGGAAGGAGGCTATATCTCGCCGGTCCCTGGCACAAAATGTTGAAAGGTTTCCTTACCATAAAAGCAGTCTAAGCAGACAGGCCAGTTATGGACCTAAACTGAAACACTCATGAAAACATGAAGGTATTGTACAAGTATACAGTGCATTTGGAAAGTATTAACACATTTTGTTACGTTACACAGCCTTATTCTAAAATGTATTGAATATTTTTTCCCCCTCACCCATCTACACTCAATACCCCATGAAGACAAACTGAAAACATGTTTTTAGAAACTTATGCCAATGTACAAAAAAAACCAAATACCTTATTACCTATATTGATTGCTAAGTGACTCGAAATTGAGTTCAGGTGCATCCTGTTTCCATTGATCATCCTTGAGATGTTTTTACAACTTGATTGGAGTCCACCTGTGGTAAATTTAATTGATTGGACATTATTTGGAAAGGCACACACCTGTCTATATACTGTAAGGTCCCACATTTGACAGTACGTGTCAGAGCAAAAACCAAGCCATGAGGTGAAAAGAATTATCCGTAGTGCTCCGAGACAGGATTGTGTTGATGCACAGATCTGAGGAAGGATACCAAAAAAGTTCTGCAGCATTGAAGGTCCCCAAGAACACATTGGACTCCATCAAGTTTGGAATCACCAAGAATCTTCCTAAAGCTGGCTGCCCGGCCAAACTGAGCAATCGGGGGAAAGGGTCCTTGGTCAGGGAGGTGACCAAGAACCCGATGGTAACTAACAGAGCTCCAGAGTTATTTCAGCTTTTATTTCTTTCATCACATTCCCAGGGGGTCTGAAGTTTACATACACTCAATTAGTATTTGGTAGCATTGCCTTTAAATTGTTTAACTTGGGTCAAACGTTTCTGGGTGTCTTCCACAAGCTTCCTACAATAAGTTGGGTGAATTATGGCCCATTCCCCCTGACAGAGCTGGTGTAACTGAGTCAGGTTTGTAGGCCTCCTTGCTCGCACACACTTCTTCTTCCACAAATTGTCCATTGGATTGAGGTCAGGGCTTTGTGATGGCCACTCCAATACCTTGAATTTGTTGTCCTTAAGCCATTTTGCCACAACTATGGAAGTATGCGTGGGGTCATTGTCCATTTGGAAGACCCATTTGCGACCAAGCTTTAAGTTCCTGACTGATGTCATGAGATGTTGCTTCAATATATCCACATAATTGTCCTCCTCATAATGCCATCTATTTTGTGAAGTGCACCAGTCCCTCCTGCAGTAAAGCACCCCCACAACATGATGCTGCCACCCCCATGCTTCATGGTTGGGATGGTGTTTTTCTGCTTGCAAGCCTAACCTTTTTTCCTCCAAACATAACGATAGTCATTATGGCCAAACATTTCTATTTTTGTTTCATTATACCAGAGGACATTTCTCCAAAAGTACGATCTTTGTCCTCATATGCAGTTGCAAACCATAGTCTGGCTTTTTGTAGCGGGTTTGGAGCAGTGGCTTCTTCCTTGCTGAGCGGCCTTTCAGGCTATGTCGATATAGGACTCGTTTTACTGTGGCTATAGATACTTTTGTACCTGTTATCTCTAGCATCTTCATAAGGTCCTTTGCTGTTGTTCTGGGATTGATTTGCACTTTTTGCACCAAAGTATGTTCATCTCTAGGAGACAGAACGCGTTTCCTTCCTGAGTGGTATGACGGCTGCGTGGTCCCATGGTGTTTATACTTGGGTACTATTGTTTGTACAGGTGAACATGGTACCTTCAGGCGTTTGGAAATTGCTCCCAAGGATGAACCAGACTTGTGGATGTCTACAATTTCTTTTCTGAGGTCTTGGCTGATTTCTTTTGATTTTCCCATGATGTCAAGCAAAGAGGCACTGAGTTTGAAGGTAGGCCTTGAAATACATCCACAAGTACACCTTCAATTGACTCAAATGATGTCAATTAGCCTATTGGAAGCTTCTAAAGCCATGACATAATTTTCTGGAATTTTCCAAGCTGTTTAAAGGCAGTCAACTTCTGACCCACTGGAATTGTGATACAGTGAAATAATCTGTCGGTAAACAATTGTTGGAAAAATGACTTATGTCATGCACAAAGTAGATGTCTTAACCGACTGGCCAAAACTATAGTTTGTTTACAAGACATTTTTGGAGTGGTTGGAAAATGAGTTTTAATGACTCGAACCTAAGTGTATGTAAAATTCTGTCTTCTACTGTATTTGACAATGCTATTCATTGACTACAGCTCAGTGTTCAACACCATAGTGCCCTCAAAGTTCATCAAACTTAACACCTCCCTCTGCAACTGGATCCTTGATATCCTGACGGGCCACCCCCAGATGGTAAGGGTAGGTAACAACACATCCGCCATGCTGATCCTCAACATGGGGCCCCCCAGGGGTGCATGCTCAGAACCCCTCCCTTACTACTTCTTCTGCACGGCCAGACACGACTCAAATGCCATCATTGAGTTTACAGATGACACAACAGTGGTAGGCCTGATCACCGACAACAACAAGAGAACCTATAGGGAGGAGGTCAGAGACCATGTGGTGCAAGGACAACAACCTCTCCCTCAAAGGACATGATTGTGGACTACAGGAAATCAAGGGCTGAACACGCCCCCATTCTCATTGACGGGCTGTCGTGGAGCATTTTGAGAGATTCAAGTTCCTTAGCGTCCACATCACCAACCAAATAACATGTTCCATGCACACCAAGACAGTCGTGAAGAGGGCACAACAAAACCTATTCCCCCTCAGGAGACTGAAAAGATTTGGCATTGGTCTTCAGATTCTCAAAAGGTTCTTCAGCTGCACCATCGAGAAAAATAAAATATTATATGGTCTTTGTCTCTCAAAATTATTGTAACTTTAAAAATCTAAATTAAAATAATTAAAATCTAAAAGTTTAAATAAAGGTTAAATAAAACAATTATAATAATTCAACCAAAGAGCACCCTTAGATCGTGGGAAAATGCTGCACTTGACAGTTGCACTGTAATCATTCCGATGGTGAATGGCTAAGCCTGCAAGGCTATTGCAGAGATGTTGATATTACCGGTCTCATTTGATATGGTGAAAACAATGTGTGCGGAGGCAGAGACACAGAAACTCACAACAATAACTTTGTCAGATAACACTGTGAAACAAATAATTGATGCTATAGCTAGCAGTCAAAATGAAACTGAAAGAAAACCCTGAAAACTCCCCACCATATGCTATCCAAATGGAAGTTAGCTGTGAGGGACAACATGCCCATGCATTGACTTTTGTTATGTCGGTCCGGGGATGTTAGGACGAGGACAAATTGTTCTGTCTCAGTGATGTTCAGTGCGTGGCTATATTGCCGAAAAACAGATTCCATATGAGCGAATGGTGGTCTTTTGTACAGATGGGGCTCCATCTAGCACGGGGCGGTGGGCAGGACTATGCACTCTAGTTATGAATGTGTCTCCCAATGCTATACGGACGCCTTATATGATACACCCGCTGAACTATAATGAATACACCGAGAGCAGCTGGCGGCAAAAGAGCTGAGCGCAGAACTCGGAGATACTCAGCAGTTAGATTTGTAAATGACATCGCGCACGCCTGTTCGCGAAACTATGTGGATATACGAGGCTAGGTGGTTATCGAGGGAATCTTTTTTCGAATTGAGAGAGGAACAGTTGTCATTCGCAATGGATGTAAAAAAAACAACAGTTTGTTGACTTTCTGTGTAATGAAAATAATGTGTATCCTTGCCTATGTAAATGTCATATTTGGGAAACTGAACGCAAGGATGCAAGGGAAATACAAAACCAAAAAAAATATACAGATTAGTGACCGAATCAGCGAAACCCATTTGACTGTGATCCTTGCTCAGTTGACATGTAAGTAAGTGACATCGAATGCTGCAGACAACGCATTCACGGCTCACTATGGAGGAGTTTTGGATCCTGACAAAAACGGAATACTGTGCCGTCTCCCTCCGAGCATTACAACTCATGGTACTCTGATTCAGTGCTCTCCTCTGCATTAAAAAACAAATATCGATCCAGGTTGGATGTGACAGCAGAAATGAGGTGCGCACTGTCGATCACGCCCCCTGACTTTGAGACATACATCCCAGTGTTGCCAACTACTTTTCAGGGTACATTGCTATAGGCAGGTTGATTTGTTGTTAAAAGTTGCTAAATGACGTTGTGATGTCATTGAGTGATAACGTAAAACTGCGTCATTATGTAGATTACGCAATAACGTTACTCAAATAGACTGGCCATCTCGGCAAAAATGGGATTTGACGTTTTTCAGGTACAGACTCTCACTCTTTTCTGTACAATTTTGATTTAGACATGTTGATTGATGTTGTAAGTTCTGTTCAAGATCAAATATTCGTGACCAGCTATATTCATTGGGTTTGGCTCGTCGAACTGCTGCTGCAGTCAGCCAACAATGATTTGCAATTTGCAGTCCTGCTGCTGGCTGTGCACGAGCTGAGCGCCTGCTGGTCACGTCACTCACAATGCACTTGTGCAGCTGTGCAGTGTGTGACAGACAAAATCGTTTTTGGGTCATTTAGAGGGAAAATGCGTGCATTTTAACGTTTGAGTCACTTTTCAAAAGTTGCTAAAAGTTCCAAATACATTTTTTTAAGTATCTCAATTTGTTGCTAGGTGCTGTTTGAAAAAAAAGTTGCCAGTGTAGACTAAAAAATTGTTAAATCTAGCAACAAAATTGCTAAATTGGCATCACTGCAAGACACACACACCTATCTCATTAGTTGTGGTGAGATAAGATACATTATGTCAGACTACTTTGTAGTTGACTGTCATAGCCCCACATTAGAAGTATGTGATGGTGAGTTGAGAAAACAATCAGAAATACTGTTCATGTTTTTCAACTGACTGCCAAAGCCCATAATAAAAAGTTAACGTTGGCTGTTAATTACATAATTGTTTTTCACATGGTTGGGGTCGTGAGAATTTTAAGATCTCAAAATGGGGTCCCCTGGGTTAGGGTAGGAGTATGTCACCTGTTATTTCATACAAACACTCAGCATAGAATACTGAGTTTTCTGATGCAGTGCTTATTTATGCAAGAAAACACACGAATACAGTGTTTCAATCAAATAAAATATTAGCGAAATGCACCATAACAAGCAGTAAACATTTAAATCAGTACAAAATCTACAATTAGCAAAGTCTTATGATAACTGACATGAACATAGGCTACAAATATAATCTAAGATTGCTGATAATTAACTTATTACACAATTATCCAAAATGTGCTACTAGAACTTCTAGCTGATTGACATTAGTACCACGTTTAGTGCCATTGTATGTGTTTGAGGTAAGACGGTGTGTGTATATAGAAATTTTTTGGGGAAAAAATAACTATGATTTCCAAACGCTTTTATAAAGGCAAGTCTTTTACATTTCTTCTCATAAATCAATACATACACATTTATGAAGTACTGCTTAATTAATTGCCATAGCAACACATAGAAGATTCCAAAGAAAATATTTTTTACAATCCTGTTTAAAATGGCAAACACCCTTACTAGTTAATTGACCTTGACCAACTGCAAGAAGTGCAGAAGCTGTCTGAAGTGAGGCCATTGACACAACTCACCTCATTGTTAAGCCACAGGTCCACACTAAGGAACTAAAGGAAAACTGGTATCACAAGATGTGGTGCTGGTGGTTAGGAACACCCCTGAGTTTTTATTGTAATGGTTCGGCCTGTTGTAGACAACCTGGCTAAAAACGATGGCGTTGTTGTGTGTGAGAAAGTTGTTGGTCAGCTGGACAGAGAAGGCGGAGAGCTGCTGATGGCATATGTTGCTGCTGGGCCCTGGGGTGTCCGGGGGGGTCTGGGGGAGGGGCTCACATCAGATCTAGAGAGGAATAGAGAAAAATAGGATGATGTTTGGAGAGAGGGTTGGATGGAGAGATGGGCAGAAGGAAAGAGGCAAGAGAGGGTGTAGGGGTAGAGAGAGACAGGTGTCGATGGATTAAAAAACACCTTAACTGATATTGTAGTTCAATCTACTACCTCGTTGTCCTGGTCCGAATTCTCCTGCTGCTCCTGATCGGCCGTAGAAGCGCTCTCCTTCCAGGCACTAAGGTTTAATTGCTGGATGTTGTTGCACTTGATGGGTGTGTTCCCTCCCTCAGGGATGAGGAAGGGGTCACGTGACACGGCTGTAATGCCAGTGTTGTCACAGATGATCTGAGCCAGAGATACATTTTTCAGGGCCTTCCTCTGTGCGGAGGTGAAGACGCCTGGGTTTTCATACCATAGCCTGGGGATCAACAAGCGATAAGAGACACATACTATGACAGACAAACACACACTGGACCTTTAAAAACAAAAATAATATGTCAAATACCTTACATGATGCAGGTCAGTCAATGCCCACCAAGATGTGGGCATCTCACTCACTCACTCACTCACTCACTCACTCACTCACTCACTCACTCACTCACTCACTCACTCACTCACTCACTCACTCACTCACTCACTCACACACACACACACACCTGTCTCCCTGGCGGATCTTCTGGAACTGGGTGGCGATGAGGCAGGCGAAGAGAGGCCCGACGCGGCCCCTGTGTACGAAGGGTTCAGCCACGCCCCCCATCCACACGTCAATGTTATCTGGGGTGCCGTAGAGCTGCAGCAGTCTGAAGGCCAGGTCTGTGTTGTTCAGAACCACGGCCAGCTCGCCCAGGTTACTAGGTGTTGAGAGCCCACAGAATTTACGCCAAGCGTTGTAATCTAGGTTAGGGAAGAGAAAGGAAGTAATAAGTGAATGGAACTGACCAATAGAGATACAGTATATGGAAGACGAGAGGAATTCGAAAGATGATTGATTTTGTGTTAACAGCCAAAGGATATGAGTTTAATGGTATAGATGTGTTTATATGTGGTATCAGGGTAACTGTATAGATGTGTTTATCTGTGGTATCAGGGTAACTGTATAGATGTGTTTATCTGTGGTATCAGGGTAACTGTATAGATGTGTTTATTTGTGGTATCAGGGTAACACTATAGATGTGTTTATCTGTGGTATCAGGGTAACAGTATAGATGTGGTATCAGGGTAACTGTATAGATGTGTTTATCTGTGGTATCAGGGTAACTGTATAGATGTGTTTATTTGTGGTATCAGGGTAACAGTATAGATGTGTTTATCTGTGGTATCAGGGTAACAGTATAGATGTGGTATCAGGGTAACTGTATAGATGTGTTTATTTGTGGTATCAGGGTAACAGTATAGATGTGTTTATCTGTGGTATCAGGGTAACAGTATAGATGTGGTATCAGGGTAACTGTATAGATGTGTTTATCTGTGGTATCAGGGTAATTGTATAGATGTGTTTATCTGTGGTATCAGGGTAACAGTATAGATGTGTTTATCTGTGGTATCAGGGTAACTGTATAGATGTGTTTATCTGTGGTATCAGGGTAACTGTATAGATGTGTTTATTTGTGGTATCAGGGTAACAGTATAGATGTGTTTATCTGTGGTATCAGGGTAACAGTATAGATGTGGTATCAGGGTAACTGTATAGATGTGTTTATCTGTGGTATCAGGGTAACTGTATAGATGTGTTTATCTGTGGTATCAGGGTAACAGTATAGATGTGTTTATCTGTGGTATCAGGGTAACAGTATAGATGTGATATCAGGGTAACTGTATAGATGTGTTTATCTGTGGTATCAGGGTAACTGTATAGATGTGTTTATCTGTGGTATCAGGGTAACAGTATAGATGTGGTATCAGGGTAACTGTATAGATGTGTTTATCTGTGGTATCAGGGTAACTGTATAGATGTGTTTATTTGTGGTATCAGGGTAACAGTATAGATGTGTTTATCTGTGGTATCAGGGTAACAGTATAGATGTGGTATCAGGGTAACTGTATAGATGTGTTTATTTGTGGTATCAGGGTAACAGTATAGATGTGTTTATCTGTGGTATCAGGGTAACAGTATAGATGTGGTATCAGGGTAACTGTATAGATGTGTTTATCTGTGGTATCAGGGTAACTGTATAGATGTGTTTATTTGTGGTATCAGGGTAACTGTATAGATGTGTTTATCTGTGGTATCAGGGTAACTGTATAGATGTGTTTATCTGTGGTATCAGGGTAACAGTATAGATGTGTTTATCTGTGGTATCAGGGTAACTGTATAGATGTGGTATCAGGGTAACTGAATATATGTGTTTATTTGTGGTATCAGGGTAACTGTATAGATGTGTTTATCTGTGGTATCAGGGTAACAGTATAGATGTGTTTATCTGTGGTATCAGGGTAACTGTATAGATGTGGTATCAGGGTAACTGAATATATGTGTTTATTTGTGGTATCAGGGTAACTGTATAGATGTGTTTATCTGTGGTATCAGGGTAACAGTATAGATGTGTGTATATGTGGTATCAGGGTAACAGTATAGATGTGTTTATATGTGGTATCAGGGTAACTGTATAGATGTGTTTATCTGTGGTATCAGGGTAACAGTATAGAGGTGGTTATCTGTGATATCAGGGTAACTGTATAGATGTGGTATCAGGGTAACAGTATAGATGTGTTTATCTGTGGTAACAGTATAGATGTGGTATCAGGGTAACAGTATAGATGTGTTTATCTGTGGTATCAGGGTAACAGTATAGATGTGTTTATCTGTGGTATCAGGGTAACTGTATTTATCTGTGGTATCAGGGTAACTGTATAGATGTGGTATCAGGGTAACAGTATAGATGTTTTTATCTGTGGTATCAGGGTAACTGTATAGATGTGTTTATCTGTGGTATCAGGGTAACAGTATAGATGTGTTTATCTGTGGTATCAGGGTAATTGTATAGATGTGGTATCAGGGTAACAGTATAGATGTGTTTATCTGTGGTATCAGGGTAACAGTATAGATGTTTTTATCTGTGGTATCAGGGTAACTGTATAGATGTGGTATCAGGGTAACAGTATAGATGTGTTTATCTGTGGTATCAGGGTAACAGTATAGATGTTTTTATCTGTGGTATCAGGGTAACTGTATAGATGTGGTATCAGGGTAACAGTATAGATGTTTTTATCTGTGGTATCAGGGTAACTGTATAGATGTGGTATCAGGGTAACAGTATAGATGTGTTTATCTGTGGTATCAGGGTAACTGTATAGATGTGGTATCAGGGTAACAGTATAGATGTGTTTATCTGTGGTATCAGGGTAACAGTATAGATGTTTTTATCTGTGGTATCAGGGTAACAGTATAGATGTTTTTATCTGTGGT
This sequence comes from Oncorhynchus kisutch, assembly GCF_002021735.2. Taxonomy (NCBI): domain Eukaryota; kingdom Metazoa; phylum Chordata; class Actinopteri; order Salmoniformes; family Salmonidae; genus Oncorhynchus; species Oncorhynchus kisutch. The sequence continues at coordinate 77,458,862 of NC_034190.2, read as the reverse complement.
ATCAGGGTAATTGTATAGATGTGGTATCAGGGTAACAGTATAGATGTGTTTATCTGTGGTATCAGGGTAACAGTATAGATGTTTTTATCTGTGGTATCAGGGTAATTGTATAGATGTGGTATCAGGGTAACTGTATAGATGTGTTTATCTGTGGTATCAGGGTAACAGTATAGATGTTTTTATCTGTGGTATCAGGGTAATTGTATAGATGTGGTATCAGGGTAACAGTATAGATGTGTTTATCTGTGGTATCAGGGTAACAGTATAGAGGGAAAATGGAAGGTGTGTACCAGGCAGGCCATGGTCACGTCCACGCTGCATGTTGAGGGAGCCCAGGTCCAGAGCCAGATGGTTTATAAACTGGAAGAGTTTCTCCCTCAGAGCATCCACCATCATGTGGTTCTGGGTGTTCAGCTTAGCAGGGTGACCCACCAGACCACGGATAAGAGGGTCGATACCACCTAAAGGAGGACAGACAAAGAATAGGATGTTTTTTTTTTTTACCTTCCCCCCCATCATAGACTGTTATAAAAGGGGTGGTTCAAGCCCTGAATGCTGATTGGCTGACAGCCACGGTATATCAGACCGTATACCACTGAAATGACAAAACATTTAGTTTTACTGCTCTAATGACGTTGGTAACCAGTTTATAATAGCAATAAGGCACCTCGGGGGTTTGTGGTATATGGCCAATATACCACAGCTAAGGGCTGTATTCAGGCACTCCGCGTTGCATCGTGCCTAAGAACATCCCTTGGCCGTGGTATATTGGCCATATACCACACCCCATCATGCCTGATTGCTTAATTAATAATCCAGAGAGTTTACAACTGGCAGAGGGGTCTGCAAAGCATTCCTATGTGACCCACCACCACTCACCCTCAAACACCAGCCTCCAGGGGGTGAAGAAGGCCTTGAAAAGGGGCACGCTGGGGAACATGGGATTCTCCTTGTTGTTGATGTCCAGGCGGGACAGCGTGGGCTGGATGGCCAGATGGGCAAAGCGGTACGCTGCTGTCGCAAACACGTTGGCAATGCTGGGATCAATCGTCTTGTTGTAGCCAGGGTAACGGCCGAGCTGCCGGGCCATGGTGTCTGGGCCCACGATGTGCGGCAGGTAGTCCCTGAACACAAACACCTGGGAGGGAGGGAGTCTGTTACTGGTACCTGGGTGGTGAATAGAGTCTGTTACTGGTACCTGGGTGGTGATATCAGTCTGTTACTGGTACCTGGGTGGTGATATCAGTCTGTTACTGGTACCTGGGTGGCGATATCAGTCTGTTACTGGTACCTGGGTGGTGATATCAGTCTGTTACTGGTACCTTGTTGGTGATATCAGTCTGTTTCTGGTACCTTGTTGGTGATATCAGTCTGTTACTGGTACCTGGGTGGTGAATAGAGTCTGTTACTGGTACCTGGGTGGTGATATGAGTCTGTTACCTCCTGGTTGGTGATATCAGTCTGTTACTGGTACCTGGTTGGTGATATCAGTATTTTACTGGTACCTGGGTGGTGATATCAGTCTGTTACAGGTACCTGGGTGGTGATATCAGTCTGTTACTGGTACACTGGCATTTCGCTACACTCGCATTAACATCTGCTAACCATGTGTATGTGACAAATAAAATTTGATTTGATTTGATATCAGTCTGTTACTGGTACCTGGTTGGTGATATGAGTCTGTTACTGGTACCTGGGTGGTGATATCAGTCTGTTACTGGTACCTGGTTGGTGATATCTGTCAGTTACTGGTACCTGGTTGGTGATATCAGTATTTTACTGGTACCTGGGTGGTGATATCAGTCTATTACAGGTACCTGGGTGGTGATATCAGTCTGTTACTGGTACACTGGCATTTCGCTACACTCTCATTAACATCTGCTAACCATGTGTATGTGACAAATAAAATTTGATTTGATTTGATATCAGTCTGTTACTGGTACCTGGTTGGTGATATGAGTCTGTTACTGGTACCTGGGTGGTGATATCAGTCTGTTACTGGTACCTGGTTGGTGATATGAGTCTGTTACTGGTACCTGGTTGGTGATATCAATCTGTTACTGGTACCTGGTTGGTGATATCAGTCTGTTACTGGTACCTGGTTGGTGATATCTGTCTGTTACTGGTACCTGGGTGGTGATATGAGTCTGTTTCTCTCTCTGGTTGGTGATATGAGTCTGGTTACTGGTACCTGGGTGTAGGCGCCCATGATCTTGCGAGCCTCCTGATAGAGTGTCTCACTGTCCCAATGTGGGTTGAGACGAAGCAGGGCACCGGCCAGACGGTTGTGCTCACGCAAGAACATAGTGTGAATGGATGTCAAAGCTATGTTCTCATCCACACGAACATCACCTGGCAGACAGAGACATACAGGTGAGACCAGAGACTTACAGGTGAGGCCAGAGCCTTACAGGTGAGGCTAGAGCCTTATAGGTGAGGCCAGAGCCTTATAGGTGAGACCAGAGCCTTACAGGTGAGGCCAGAGCCTTATAGGTGAGGCCAGAGCCTTATAGGTGAGGCCAGATTCTTACAGGTGAGGCCAGAGCCTTACAGGTGAGGCCAGAGACATACAGGATGAGACCAGAGCCTTACAGGTGAGTCCAGAGCCTTATAGGTGAGGCCAGAGCCTTACAGGTGAGGCCAGAGACATACAGGATGAGGCCAGAGCCTTACAGGTGAGACCAGAGCCTTACAGGATGAGGCCAGATACATACAGGTGAGACCAGAGCCTTACAGATGAGGCCAGAGACATACAGGATGAGGCCAGAGCCTTACAGGTGAGTCCAGAGCCGTATAGGTGAGGCCAGAGCCTTACAGGATGAGGCCAGAGACATACAGGATGAGGCCAGAGCCTTACAGGTGAGGCCAGAGACTTACAGGATGAGGCCAGATACATACAGGTGAGACCAGAGCCTTACAGGTGTGGCCAGAGCCTTACAGGTAAGGCCAGAGACATACAGGATGAGGCCAGATACATACAGGTGAAGCCAGAGACTTACAGGTGAGACCCGAGCCTTACAGGTGAAGCCAGAGACTTACAGGTGAGGCCAGAGACATACAGGTGAGGCCAGAGACATACAGGTGAGGCTAGAGACTTACAGGTGAGGCCAGAGACATACAGGTGAGGCCAGAGACATACAGGTGAGGCCAGAGACATACAGGTGAGGCCAGAGACATACAGGTGAGGCCAGAGACATACAGGTGAGGCCAGAGACATACAGATGAAGCCAGAGACATACAGGTGAGGCCAGAGCCATACAGGTGAGGCCAGAGACATACAGGTGAGGCCAGAGACTTACAGGTGAGGCCAGAGACATACAGGTGAGGCCAGAGACATACAGGTGAGGCCAGAGACATACAGGTGAGGCCAGAGACATACAGGTGAGGCCAGAGCCATATAGCTGAAGCCAGAGACTTACAGGTGAGAACAGAGACTTACAGGTGAGGCCAGAGACTTACAGGTGAGGCCAGAGACATACAGGTGAGGCCAGAGACATACAGGTGAGAACAGAGACTTACAGGTGAGAACAGAGACTTACAGGTGAGACCAGAGACTTACAGGTGAGACCAGAGACTTAAAGGTGAGGCCAGAGACTTAAAGGTGAGGCCAGAGACTTAAAGGTGAGGCCAAATAGTGATTGAGATGAACATCATATACATTGTCTTTCTGTATCCGGACAACTATTGTACATGGGAAGTCAAAGAATTCCTCTGGTCAAAGTTCTATCGCTTTTTGTCATCATTCTGTGTCTTAGACTTTAACTTAAATATACATTGGTCTACTCTTTGGACAAATGGAGTTGAAAGGCTAACCTGCAACGAAGCAGGGCACCTCCTTGGCATTGGTGTCATTGGTGATTCTCCTGCGGGTGGCACACATGTTCCCCTTCACGTCAGTGAAGGGAAGAAACTCACGTCCATTGTCTGTGAACTCTTTGTTGATACGTAGCAGGCCTCCATCGTTGGTGAGGTCACGTAGGTCACGCGCCAACCCCTCCTCAGAGCCGTACACCTGCCCCAAGTCCAGGAAGGCATTCAGGGCATTGATCTGCTCCCTCCTGTTGGCCATGTCACCGAAATTGAAAGCAGACTTTCCTGTGCCGCACACAGGCGCTGATCGGAAGACCGGGATGCAGCTGTCTGGGCCAGTGGGCAAGCGTGGGTCATTGAGAGGAATCTGGTCATGGAGGAAAAGACAAGACAGAGGTTGAAGAAGTAATAATCCAGGGACCATGGATCGAAAAGGGCCAGATACCAGGGGTGCCTGTTGTAAGTGTTAGGCTGTGGGATGTGATGTGAGAGCTGTGACTGACCTGGATGGGGAAACAGGGTTCGGAGCGTTCACAGCTCTCATCACAGTCCAGGCCGTTGCTGAAGGCGCGGATGCTGGGGGAGGAGGGTGTGAATGTCAGGTCATGGTCGTTCCACTGGCCAAAAATAGTGACCATGTGTGTGAACTCGCGATCGCTCTCTACACTGGCGTCATTGGTTGCCAGGATACGGTTAGATACCTCCCTTACCTGCACACATGGAGGGAAGCAGGGCAGAGGGAGAACAATGAAATACAATTATGTTACTTTATATCTAACTTATGGTGAAATAGTGGCAGTTATTGCAACTATATCTATGTATTGTCATCATACCAGAGGGAGCACAAAGTTGTTGAAGCTCCTATTTGGGTCCCAGCTTTTGGGTCTAGAGACCCCATCGTCATACTGAGCAGGCAGCCAACGAGTGAAGGGGGTGTTTGAGGCACCCAGACGAGGAGACTTTCTAATAAGAAGGAAGAAAGAAAATACAAATCAGAATAGAGAAACCTCGCTTGAGAAACTCAAGGTACAGGTAACTGCCAAAATAACGGAAACACTTGAGTAAATGAGGGATACAAAGTATATTGAAAGCCGGTGCTTCCACACAGGTGTGGTTCCTGAGTTAATTAAGCTATTAAAATCCCATCATGCTTAGGGTCATGTATAATAATGCTGGGCATGCCATTATTTTGGCAATTATTTTGGCAACCATGGCTATGCCAATATAGGATGACAATGCCCCCATCCATAGAGCACTGAATGGTTTGATAAGCATGAAAACGATGTAAACCATATGCCATGGCTGTCAGTCACCAGATCTCAACCCAATTGAACACTTATGGTAGATTCTGAAGTGGCGCCTGAGACAGCGTTTTCCACCACCATCAACAAAACACCAAATGATGGGATTTCCCATGGAAGAATGGTGTCACATCCCTCCAATAGAGTTCCAGACACTTGTAGAATATATGACAAGGTGCTCTGAAGCTGTTCCGGCAGATCGTGGTGGCCCAACGCCCTATTAAGACACTTTATGTTGGTGTTGCCTTTATTTTGGTAGTTACCTGTATGAAGCCACATCTCCTGCAGCCTATGACTGTATAGCCAGACCTCAGACCTACACTGATTGCACTTCCCTTTATATTCCACCCTATACAACTACTGTGCACAAGGCTTTCAAATTGTTGTGTCAAAGTATTAAAGCCGCCATGCCCTGGTGCTCTCACAGGTTGTTGCAGACGCTGGTGGCTGTGCGGTACTTGTTAACAGTGGGTATGGTGCGGCAGGAGGGCTTGCTGACACGAGCTGCACAGCCAGTGACCCGTGCAATGGTGTCTAGCTCCTGTGGTGTGAGGAGGTCTGAGGAACAAGAGATAAGGAATAATGTGAAATATGTGTTTGTGTGTGGATGGGTGTATGTGTGTTTGTGCGTATGTATATTTGTGTGCAACTGACCTGTTGCGTTGAGCGAACGTTTGTGCAGCCTGTGGGTGCGGTGGACTTTCTCATGGATCAGCCTCAAGGTGTTCTCCAGGTAGTCTGCAGAACGAACAGCAGAGCGCGTGTCCCTGGCAGGCTGCTTCAGGAGACGCAGGATATCTGAGGGCCTGATGGACTGTCCACGCACTCTCTCCAGACTCCTAAGGAATGGACAAGCACAGTGGTGTAAAGTACGCCACACCAAACTGGAAGTCTTCCGACTAGCTTGGAAGGACGGTACCGTGCAGTACCGTAGAGCCCTTACTGCTGCTCGATCATCCTATTTTTCTAACTTAATTGAGGAAAATAAGAACAATCCGAAATTCCTTTTTGATACTGTCGCAAAGCTAACTAAAAAGCAGCATTCCCCAAGAGAGGATGACTTTCACTTTAGCAGTGATAAATTCATGAACTTCTTTGAGGAAAAGATTATGATTATTAGAAAGCAAATTACGGACTCCTCTTTAAACCTGCGTATTCCTCCAAACCTCAGTTGTCCTGAGTCTGCACAACTCTGCCAGGACCTAGGATCAAGAGAGACGCTCAAGTGTTTTAGTACTATATCTCTTGACACAATGATGAAAATAATCATGGCCTCTAAACCTTCAAGCTGCATACTGGACCCTATTCCAACTAAACTACTGAAAGAGCTGCTTCCTGTGCTTGGCCCTCCTATGTTGAACATAATAAACGGCTCTCTATCCACTGGATGTGTACCAAACTCACTAAAAGTGGCAGTAATAAAGCCTCTCTTGAAAAAGCCAAACCTTGACCCAGAAAATATAAAAAACTATCGGCCTATATCGAATCTTCCATTCCTCTCAAAAATGTTAGAGAAGGCTGTTGCGCAGCAACTCACTGCCTTCCTGAAGACAAACAATGTATACGAAATGCTTCAGTCTGGTTTTAGACCCCATCATAGCACTGAGACGGCACTTGTGAAGGTGGTAAATGACATTTTAATGGCATCGGACCGAGGCTCTGCATCTGTCCTCGTGCTCCTAGACCTTAGTGCTGCTTTTGATACCATCGATCACCACATTCTTTTGGAGAGATTGGAAACCCAAATTGGTCTACACGGACAAGTTCTGGCCTGGTTTAGATCTTATCTGTCGGAAAGATATCAGTTTGTCTCTGTGAATGGTTTGTCCTCTGACAAATCAACTGTAAATTTCGGTGTTCCTCAAGGTTCCGTTTTAGGACCACTATTGTTTTCACTATATATTTTACCTCTTGGGGATGTTATTCGAAAACATAATGTAAACTTTCACTGCTATGCGGATGACACACAGCTGTACATTTCAATGAAACATGGTGAAGCCCCAAAATTGCCCTCACTAGAAGCATGTGTTTCAGACATAAGGAAGTGGATGGCTGCAAACTTTCTACTATTAAACTCGGACAAAACAGAGATGCTTGTTCTAGGTCCCAAGAAACAAAGAGATCTTCTGTTGAATCTGACAATTAATCTTAATGGTTGTACAGTCGTCTCAAATAAAACTGTGAAGGACCTCGGCGTTACTCTGGACCCTGATCTCTCTTTTGAAGAACATATCAAGACCATTTCGAGGACAGCTTTTTTCCATCTACGTAACATTGCAAAAATCAGAAACTTTCTGTCCAAAAATGATGCAGAAAAATTTATCCATGCTTTTGTCACTTCTAGGTTAGACTACTGCAATGCTCTATTTTCCGGCTACCCGGATAAAGCACTAAATAAACTTCAGTTAGTGCTAAATACGGCTGCTAGAATCCTGACTAGAACCCAAAAATTTGATCATATTACTCCAGTGCTAGCCTCTCTACACTGGCTTCCTGTCAAAGCAAGGGCTGATTTCAAGGTTTTACTGCTAACCTACAAAGCATTACATGGGCTTGCTCCTACCTATCTCTCTGATTTGGTCCTGCCGTACATACCTACACGTACGCTACGGTCACAAGACGCAGGCCTCCTAATTGTCCCTAGAATTTCTAAGCAAACAGCTGGAGGCAGGGCTTTCTCCTATAGAGCTCCATTTTTATGGAACGGTCTGCCTACCCATGTCAGAGACGCAAACTCGGTCTCAACCTTTAAGTCTTTACTGAAGACTCATCTCTTCAGTGGGTCATATGATTGAGTGTAGTCTGGCCCAGGAGTGGGAAGGTGAACGGAAAGGCTCTGGAGCAACGAACCGCCCTTGCTGTCTCTGCCTGGCCGGTTCCCCTCTTTCCACTGGGATTCTCTGCCTCTAACCCTATTACAGGGGCTGAGTCACTGGCTTGCTGGGGCTCTCTCATGCCGTCCCTGGAGGGGGTGCGTCACCTGAGTGGGTTGATTCACTGTTGTGGTCATCCTGTCTGGGTTGGCGCCCCCCCCCTTGGGTTGTGCCGTGGCGGAGATCTTTGTGGGCTATACTCAGCCTTGTCTCAGGATGGTAAGTTGGTGGTTGAAGATATCCCTCCAGTGGTGTGGGGGCTGTGCTTTGGCAAAGTGGGTGGGGTTATATCCTTCCTGTTTGGCCCTGTCCGGGGGTGTCCTCGGATGGGGCCACAGTGTCTCCTGACCCCTCCTGTCTCAGCCTCCAGTATTTATGCTGCAGTAGTTTATGTGTCGGGGGGCTGGGGTCAGTTTGTTATATCTGGAGTACTTCTCCTGTCCTATTCGGTGTCCTGTGTGAATCTAAGTGTGCGTTCTCTAATTCTCTCCTTCTCTCTTTCTTTCTCTCTCTCGGAGGACCTGAGCCCTAGGACCATGCCCCAGGACTACCTGACATGATGACTCCTTGCTGTCCCCAGTCCACCTGGCCATGCTGCTGTTCCAGTTTCAACTGACCTGAGCCCTAGGACCATGCCCCAGGACTACCTGACATGATGACTCCTTGCTGTCCCCAGTCCACCTGGCCATGCTGCTGTTCCAGTTTCAACTGACCTGAGCCCTAGGACCATGCCCCAGGACTACCTGACATGATGACTCCTTGCTGTCCCCAGTCCACCTGGCCATGCTGCTGCTCCAGTTTCAACTTCCACCTGACTGTGCTGCTGCTCCAGTTTCAACTGTTCTGCCTTATTATTATTCGACCATGCTGGTCATTTATGAACATTTGAACATCTTGGCCATGTTCTGTTATAATCTCCACCCGGCACAGCCAGAAGAGGACTGGCCACCCCACATAGCCTGGTTCCTCTCTAGGTTTCTTCCTAGGTATTGGCCTTTCTAGGGAGTTTTTCCTAGCCACCGTGCTTCTACACCTGCATTGCTTGCTGTTTGGGGTTTTAGGCTGGGTTTCTGTACAGCACTTTGAGATATCAGCTGATGTACGAAGGGCTATATAAATACATTTGATTTGATTTGATTTTGATTTGATACTTAAGTAAAAATACTTTAAAGTACTACTTAAGTAGTTATTTGGTGTATCTGTACCTTACTTTACTATTTATATTTTTTGACCACTTTTAATTTAACTTCAGTTCATTCCTAAAGAAAATATGTAATTTTACTCCATACATTTTCCCTGACATCCAAAAGTACTTGTTACATTTTGACAGGAAAATGGTCAAATTCACACAGTTATCAAGAGAACATCCCTGGTCATCCCTACTGCCTCTGATCTGGCTGACTCACTAAACAGAGAACATCCCTGGTCATCCCTACTGCCTCTGATCTGGCTGACTCACTAAACAGAGAACATCCCTGGTTGTCCCTACTGCCTCTGATCTGGCTGACTCACTAAACAGAGAACATCCCTGGTCATCCCTACTGCCTCTGATCTGGCTGACTCACTAAACAGAGAACATCCCTGGTTGTCCCTACTGCCTCTGATCTGGCTGACTCACTAAACAGAGAACATCCCTGGTTGTCCCTACTGCCTCTGATCTGGCTGACTCACTAAACAGAGAACATCCCTGGTTGTCCCTACTGCCTCTGATCTGGCTGACTCACTAAACAGAGAACATCCCTGGTTGTCCCTACTGCCTCTGATCTGGCTGACTCACTAAACAGAGAACATCCCTGGTTGTCCCTACTGCCTCTGATCTGGCTGACTCACTAAACAGAGAACATCCCTGGTCATCCCTACTGCCTCTGATCTGGTGGACTCACTAAACAGAGAACATCCCTGGTTGTCCCTACTGCCTCTGATCTGGCTGACTCACTAAACAGAGAACATCCCTGGTTGTCCCTACTGCCTCTGATCTGGCTGACTCACTAAACAGAGAACATCCCTGGTTGTCCCTACTGCCTCTGATCTGGTGGACTCACTAAACAGAGAACATCCCTGGTTGTCCCTACTGCCTCTGATCTGGCTGACTCACTAAACAGAGAACATCCCTGGTTGTCCCTACTGCCTCTGATCTGGCTGACTCACTAAACAGAGAACATCCCTGGTCATCCCTACTGCCTCTGATCTGGTGGACTCACTAAACAGAGAACATCCCTGGTTGTCCCTACTGCCTCTGATCTGGCTGACTCACTAAACAGAGAACATCCCTGGTTGTCCCTACTGCCTCTGATCTGGCTGACTCACTAAACAGAGAACATCCCTGGTTGTCCCTACTGCCTCTGATCTGGTGGACTCACTAAACAGAGAACATCCCTGGTTGTCCCTACTGCCTCTGATCTGGCTGACTCACTAAACAGAGAACATCCCTGGTTGTCCCTACTGCCTCTGATCTGGCTGACTCACTAAACAGAGAACATCCCTGGTTGTCCCTACTGCCTCTGATCTGGCTGACTCACTAAACAGAGAACATCCCTGGTCATCCCTACTGCCTCTGATCTGGCTGACTCACTAAACAGAGAACATCCCTGGTTGTCCCTACTGCCTCTGATCTGGCTGACTCACTAAACACAAACGCTTGGTTTCTAAATTATATTGGAGTGTGTCCCTGGCCATCTGTAAATAAAAAAGAAAATGGTGCTGTCTGATTTGCTTAATGTAAGGAATGTAAAATTATTTATACTTAACTATATTTTACATTTACTTTTGGTACTTAAGAATATTTCAAACCAAATACCTTTGGACTTTTATTCAAGTAGTATTTTACTTGGGGACATAATTTTCTGTTAAAGGTATCTTTATTTTTTACTCAAGTATGACAATTGGGTAGTTTTTCCACCACTGGACAAGTATGACAATTGGGTAGTTTTTCCACCACTGGACAAGCATATGATTGAGTTTTGAACAGAAACAAGCTCCTGCAGTTGAAGTAAAATCTTTGTACACTGGCAGATTTATTGTACTAATCATAAGAACTAATGAGAAATAGAAATAGTGAACCTATTATTTTCTAAAGGAAATACAAAAGGTACAATTAAAGCAAATTGAAAAATTAGAAAGACAAAGCTGGTGCAAATCTGTTTCTTCGACTGAGTGAAACAAGTGTGCTAGTTGCATACGGAGTAAGACACTAGTGCTGGTCATTTCATTTGACCCAATTTACAAAGACAGAGATGATTGACTACATCTGAAGAGATCAACTGTCAGGTTTACTCACTTTTCTCTGGAGTACTTGTAGGCTTCATCTACGAGTCTCTTTGCCTCCTCTATTGAACTGTGAATGAAAGGGCCACCCAAACTTTCCTGTGTGGACAGTGCTGGCTGGATGAACATCAGGCACAGCCCCAATGCCAGGAGGGAGGGAAACGGCTTCATCTCTAGAAAGCAGAAAGGGAGGTTTATCAGTTTATCATCCTTAAAAAAACATGCTGCTCTCTTCAATGTAATGAGCAAGTATTTTGCTTCCAGCTGTTTTACAAATTGTGAGAGAACTACAGAGACTTCTCAAAGAATAATAATCATATTAAAATAATCATATTAAAAACTAGGGCTGTCAGAGTAAATCTGCTAACTCGAGTTAACTTTATATCATTTTATTGCATCCTTTTTTTTATTGTGATTAACCGCATTGTCTGAAAACATTGAAAATGCACTTGAAAACATCTGTAATACATAATCTATACAGATAACAATACATAATCTATACAGATAACAATACATAATCTATACAGATAACAACAACAATAAATGTAAAAATAAGTTGACATTGAGGTTAACGAAAGTGTGTTTTCTAAATGTACCTAATTTTGCTTACCGTTACTTACAAAAACAAGACGTCAATATTCTTGTAATATTTTTTTGGTATGAAAAAATACAGCTTAGTTTGAGCAAATTCTGAATTTGCGATTAAATCAATTCAATGTTTGAATAATTTGACATCCCTGTTAATAACACATTCATGCATGGATCAGAATTACCATGGTTGACAGAAAAACTCAAATATAACCTGATGATCAGACCAGACAAGGGAAACATACAGCAAATCTATTTTATTCAATCATACCTTTGTTTGAACAACTCTTGTTGTGAAGTCTTGTTGAGAAGTAAATTCGTCTGAAGATAGAGTCCTCTCTAATAGTTCTATTTATAGTCAATGTTACAAAGCCCCACCCCTATTATCTGACATTTTATTTTTATTGAACTAGGCACGTTGTTATTTACAATGACGGCCTACCAATGATGACATCATGCAACTTCCTTCTTCCTTTTGCCTTGACCAAATCGATCATTAACTGATCATATTATTTAATATGCTACTTTTGAGTCAGTCAAGGAAAATGTTAAATACTTACTCTATATTCTAGCCAGCTGTTTCCTGCTAGAACCATTTTGCAGCATCATGAGTTAAATGATTGTGATGGTTATGCCTGCATGGTCTATGGTCTGGGCTTACAAGAATGAATGAATGACTTTATTTTGAGCTGCTGTGTACTCAGAGCTTCTCGGTAATGGCGCACTTACGAACCAGTACAATTTATATAAGTTCACCGCTCTTTTTAAAAATATCTAGAACCTTAATTAATTAAAGGGTTCTTTGCCTTTCCCCATGGGAGAACCCTTTAAAGAACCCTTTTAGGTTCCATGTAAAACCCTTTCCACAGAGGGTTCTACATGGAACCCAAAAGGGTTCTACCTGAAACCCAAAATAGTTTCAAAGATTGCAGCTTCACGATACTTGAATTAGCAAAATTGACATCATGCAACAGACTTGTGCATTGTAATTTAAATATGTGCTTTAGGATTGTATCGTAAAGCACTGATTTCTAGTCACAAACTTTACTTTTGTCAAGTCAAATTGGTCCATTGGGTAGAACCCCAGAGCTAGCTATAGTCTGTTGAAATAACCTCCACAGGGAAGTTTGAGTAAAAACTTAACTCCAAAATGACAAAGGTCATTTGAAATATAATATATATTCACCATCATTCTTCCTTGTTGCAGTGAAAGACACTTGACTAACTTCATTTCAGAGATGGTGCCAGATCATTTCCTTGTATGCACTGCAGCATTTTTTGTTCTTTGTGTAATGGTAAGAGGAAATACCGAGGGAATATTTGACCTGTGACGACGGTTTGTTCCGTGATAACCCATCTGATTATCAGGGTTTGTGTCTGGTAAAGGGATGACCATTCACTCGTCTCAAACAATGATACTACAATATGTTTCAGAACACAAGATGTAGTTTTGTTTTACCTGGCTGATTACTGCAGTTCTTTTTTCAGTCACTTTGGTGAATTTACAGAACTCTATGCACAAACTTCAAAACAGATCATCAAAATAGCCAATTTTAGCCTCTACACCTTAGGCAGTATTGCTTCCATGGCCTATCCTGCCATATGGGGGACAAAATATATTTGGTTTCTTACACCGATGCAAGCCAACACAGTGATTTCAAGAATCAATGTACAGTTGAAGTCGGAAGTTTACATACACTTTGGAGGTTGGAGTCATTAAAACTTGTTTTTCAACCATTCCACAAATGACTTGTTGACAAACTATAGTTTTGGAAAGTCGTTTCGGACATCTACTTTGTGCATGACACAAGTCATTTTTCCAACTGTTGTTTACAGACAGATTATTTCACTTATAATTCACTGTATCCCAATTCCAGTGGGTCAGAAGTTTACATACACTTAGTTGACTGTGCCTTTCAACAGCTTGGAAAATTCCAGAAAATGATGTCATTGCTTTAGAAGCTTCTGATAGGCTAATTTACATTATTTGATTCAATTGGAGGTGTACCTGTGGATGTATTTCAAGGCCTACCTTCAAACTCAGTGCCTCTTTGGTGCAAATCAATCCCAGAACAACAGCGAAGGACCTTGTGAAGATGCTGGAGTAAACAGGTACAAAAGTATCTATATTCACAGTAAAACGAGTCCTATATCGACATAACCTGAAAGGCCGCTCAGCAAGGAAGAAGCCACTGCTCCAAAACCGCCATAAAAAGCCAGACTATGGTTTGCAACTGCACATGGGGACAAAGATCGTACTTTTGGAGAAATGTCCTCTGGTATGATGAAACAAAAATAGAATTGTTTGGCCATAATGACCATCATTATGTTTGGAGGAAAAAGGGGGACGCTTGCAAGCTGAAGAACACCATCTCAACCTTGAAGCACGGAGGTGGCAGCATCATGTTGTGCGGGTGCTTTGCTGCAGGAGGGACTGGTGCACTTCACAGAATAGATGGCATCATGAGGAAGGACAAATATATGGATGTATTGAAGCAACATCTCAGGACATCAGTCAGGAAGTTAAAGCTTGGTCGCAAATGGGTCTTCCAAATGGACAATGACCCCACGCATTCTTCCAACGTTGTGGCAAAGCGGCTTAAGGACGACAAAGTCAAGGTATTGGAGTGGCCAGCACAAAGCCCTGACCTCAATCCCATAGAACATTTGTGGGCAGAACTGAAAAAGCTTGTGCGAGCAAAGGAGGCCTACAAACCTGACTCGGTTACACCAGCTCTAATTGAGTGTATGTAAACTTCTGACCCACTGGGAATGTGATTAAATAAATAAAAACTGAAATAAATAATTATCTGTAATATTATTCTGACATTTCACATTCTTAAAATAAAGTGGTGATCCTAACTGACCTGAAGACAGGGAATTTTTACTATGATTAAATGTCAGGAATTGTGAAAAACTGAGTTTAAATGTATTTGGCAAAGGTGTATGTAAACTTCCGACTTCAACTGTATATACCTTGAACCCTATACTTAAGGTAGTATATGGCCCAAGAAGGGGGTCATTAGTGAGATAACAGTCATATTACTTGGCTGCTTCTCTTTCATTATTTCATTATTTTATTTAGTGATTATAGCCCTCTCGCTTCGCCACTTCCTTCTGCTGAAACTATGTCATCGAAACAGTGCCCCTCTGTATGTAACCCCTGTTTCTGATGCTGTCTGGACAGAAATATTATGACATTACATAGTATTTTGGTCCAGACAGCATCAGATACATGGTCTACACCTACTGAGACAGAGGGGGGCTGTTTCACTGTCTAGACTGCATCAGATACATGGTCTATACATACTGAGACAGAGGGGGCGCTGTTTCACTGTCCAGACAGCATCAGATACATGGTCTACACCTACTGAGACAGAGAGGCACTGTTTCCCTTGCTTAGATGCTTTATCTGAGATTGATGTGTCTTTCTGTCGGCGCACGTCGCGGTCAAATAAATGATCAATATTTTATTAGAACATGGAAAAAAGTGCGGCAGCATGGGCCAGGCCCCCAAATAGCCTCCAATAACAGCGGATCCGGCTACATCATGGCCTAGTAGAGAAACTGCTCTGTTCACGACCACAAGGCCCTTCAGTGGGCAGCCTGCAGCGGGTGGTGAAGACAGCCCAGCCGTGCTCCCACCCATACAGGACATGTCCTCAAAGCGGTGCTTGAGGAAGACCTGGAACATCATCAAGGTCCCCACACAGCCCATCCATGGATGGATCACTCCCTTACCATTGGGCAGATGTATCGGAGCATCTAAGACCACCTGGCTCATAGACAGTTTCTATCTGCGCTGCCCAGCCAGCCACAAGCCATCAGAAGCTGGTACAGAGACTGCTCTCAACCAACTCTATAAGGCCATAAGCAAAGAAGAAAATGCTCACCCAGAGGTGGCGCTCCGAGTGGCCGGGGACTTTAATGCAGGCAAACTTAAATCAGTTTTGCAACATTTTTCCCAACATGTCACATGTGCAACCAGGAGAAAAAAAATCCTAGACCACCTTTACTCCACACACAGAGATGCATACAAAGCTCTCCCCCGCCCTCCATTTGGCAAATCTGACCATAATTCCATCCTCCTGACTCCTGTTTACCTGCAAAAACTAAAGCAGGAAGTACCAGTGACTCGCTCAATATGGAAGTGGTCAAATGACACGGATGCTACACTACAGGACTGTTTTGCTAGCACAGACTGGAATATGTTCCGGGATTCATCCAATGGCATTGAGGAATACACCACCTCAGTCATCGGCTTCATCAATAAGTGCATCGATGACATCATCCCCACAGTAACTGTACATACATATCCCAACCAGAAGCCATGGATTACAGGCAACATCCACATCGAGCTAAACTCTAGAGCTGCTACTTTCAAGGAACGGGAGAATAATCCGGATGCTTATAAGGAATCCTGCTATGCCCTCAGACGAACCATCAAACAAGCAAAGAGTCAATACAGGATTAAGACTGAATCCTACTACACCAGCTCTGACCCTCGTCGGATGTGGCAGGGCTTGAAAAGTATTACGGACTACAAAGGGAAACCCAGACACGAGCTGCCCAGTGACACGAGCCTACCAGAAGAGCTAAATGCCTTTTATGCTCGCTTCGAAGCAAGCAACACTGAAGCATGCGCGAGAGCACCAGCTGTTCTGGATGACTGTGTGATAATGCTCTCGGTAGCCGGTGTGAACAAAACCTTTAAACAGGTCAACATTCACAAAGCCGCTGGGCCAGACGGATTACCAGGACGTGTATCAAAGCATGCGCGGACCAACTGGCAAGTGTTTTCACTGACATTTTCAACGTCTCCCTGACCGAGTCTGTAATACCTACATGTTTCAAGCAGACCACCATAGTCCCTGGGCCCAAGGAAGCAAAGGTAACCTGCCTAAATGATTACCGCCCCGTGGCACTCATGTCAGTAGCCATGAAGTGCTGGCTCACATCAACAGCATCCTCCCAAACACCCTAGACCCACGCCAATTTGCATGCAGCCCCACAGATCCACAGATGACGCAATTTCAATCGCACTCCACACTGCCCTTTCTCACCTGGACAACAGGAACACCTATGTGAGAATGCTGTTCATTGACTACAGATCAGTGTTCAACACCATAGTGCCCACGAAGCTCATCGCTAAGCTAAGGACTCTGGGACTAAACACCTCCCTCTGCAACTCGATCCTGGACTTACTGACAGAACGCCCCCAGGTGGTAAGAGTAGGCAACAACACGTCGGCCACGCTGATCCTTAACACTGGGGCCCCTCAGGGGTGTGTACTTAGTCCCCTCCTGTGTTCCGTGTTCACCCACAACTGCGTGACCAAACACGACTCCAACACCATCATTATGTTTGCGGACGACACAACAGTGGTAGGCCTGAGCACCGACAACGATAAGATGGCCTATAGGGAGGAGGTCAGAGAACTGGCAGTGTGGTACAAGGACAACAACCTCTCCCTCAACGTGATCAAGACAAAGGAGCTGATTGTGGACTACAGGAAAAGGCGGGCCGAACAGGCCCCCATTAACATCGACAGGGCTGTAATGGAGTGGGTCGAGAGCTTCAAGTTCCTTGGCGTCCACATCACCAACGAACTATCATGGTCCAAACATACCAAGACAGTTGTGAAGAGGGCACAACAAAACCTTTTCCTTCTCAGGAGACTGAAAATATTTATCATGGGTCCCCAGATCCTCAAAAGGTTCTACAGCTGCACCACCGAGAGCATCCTGAACGGTTGTATCACCGCCTGATATGGCACCTGCTCGGCATCTGACCGTAAGGCGCTACAGAGGGTAGTCCGAACGGCCCTGTACATCACTGGCGCCAAGATTCCTGCCATCCAGGACCTATATAATAGGCGGTGTCAGAGGAAAGCCCATAAAATTGTCAGAGACTCAAGTCACTCAAGTTATAGACTGTTTTCTCTGCTACCGCACGGCAAGCGGTACTGGAGCGTCAAGTCCAGGACCAAAAGGCACCTCAACAGCTTCTACCCCAAAGCCATAAATAAGACTGCTGAACAGTTCATAAAATAGCCACCGGACATTTTACATTGACCCCCCCCCCCTTTTGTACACTGCTGCTACTCGCTGTTTGTTACCTATGCATAGTAATTTCGCCCCCACCTACATATTACCTCAACTAGCCTGTACCCCCGCACACTGACTCGGTACCGGTGTCCCCTGTATATAGCCTCATTATTGTTATTCTTATTGAGTTATTTTGTATTATTACTTTTTATTTGATTCTACTTGGTAAATATTTTCTAATTCTTGAACTGCACTGTTGGTTAAGGGCTTGTAAGTAAGCATTTCACAGTAAAGTCTACACTTGTTGTATTCGGCACATGTGACAAATAAAGTTTGATTTGATTTAACCAAACTGCTCAACACTGATAAGTACTTAAACTTTGCAATATACAGATTTGGTTATCTACATAGTTTGATAACTGTTGATCACTAAAATTCAATATTTTTAAAACACGAATGAATAAAGTGCCATCAATTTACGTTGGAAGGTAAAACCAAATGATGTATGGATGTGGCTGTAAATACTACATCATCGTCCATCAGCCAGTGTGCTTCAACAGGACAAAGTAGAAAGACTGCCATGTGCTACCATTATAGTGTAGTGTAAAATGCACTGCTCAAATACAGGTTGTATATAACAATTTATAAACTGGGTGGTTCGAGCCCTGAATGCTGATTGGCTGACATACTATGGTATATCAGACCCGTATTCCACTTACGTTGGTAACCAGTTTATAATAACAATAAGGCACCTCCGGGGGTTGTGGTATATGGCCAATATACCACGGCTAAGGGCTGTATCCAGGCACTCTGCGTCACGCCTAAGAACATCCCTTAGCTGTGGTATATTGGCCATATACCACAACCCCTTGTGCCTTATTAATTAATATTCCACTCGTCTGAATTTAATTTAGACACAGTAAGCCGGTTGAGTTTTGGCAAGCAGAGAGACTTGATACTGTATCAGTTGACAAGTCACATAGAAAATGTGATCATTTACAATGTTGCATGGGGCAGAAATGGAATACTGTCACGTTCTGACCTTTATTTCCTTTGTTTTGTCATTATTTAGTATGGTCAGGGCGTGAGTTGGGTGGGCAGTCTACGTTTGTTTTTCTATGATTTGGGTATTTCTATGTTTCGGCCTAGTATTGTTCTCAATCAGAGGCAGGTGTCATTATTTGTCTCTGATTGAGAATCATACTTAGGTAGCCTGGGTGTCACTGTGTGTTTGTGGGTGATTGTTCCTGTCTGTGTGTTTGCACCAGATAGGGCTGTTTAGGGTTTCACACGTTTCTTGTTTTTTTGTAATCAGTTGTTCATGTTTACGTTTACATATTAAAAGAACCATGGACACTTACCACGCCGCATATTGGTCCTCTGATCCTTTTCGCCTCTCCTCTTCGGAAGAAGAGGAGGAAATCCATGACAAATACACACAATGTGCTCTTTAAAATACTTCAATTTCTGATGATTGGTTATGAATTTAAGACGGGGGCCTTACAAGTGCTATCCGTTTTGAGTTTTGTACTAAGAACTTTGAAAATACACCACTTGCATGTGAAAAATGTGCCAGTATTTGAAAGACAGTGAATCTAATTTTCTGATAAACTCTTCACCTTTCTTCTTGCACAACAAGGAAATGTACCAAGGTTATACAATGGGGAAGTTTATAGCTTTGAAAGAAAATGAATGGAGAAGGCATGTAATGAATAACCAGCAAGTAAATACGACAGAGATACAGTATGTGGCCACCTGTTTGTCAAACATCTCATTCCAAAATCATGGGCATTAATATGGAATTGTTCCACCCTTTGCTGCTGTAACAGCCTCCACTCTTCTGGGAAGGCTTTCCACTAGATGTTGGAACATTGCTGCGGGGACTTGCTTCCATTCAGCCACAAGAGCATTAGTGAGATTGTGCACTGATGTTTGGCGATTAGGCCTGGCTCACAGTCAACTTTCCAAATCATCCCAAAGGTGTTCAATGGGAATGAGGTCAGGGCTCTGTGGAGGCCAGTCAAGTTGTTCTACACCGATCTTGACAAACCATTTCTGTATGGACCTCATTTTGTCATGCTGAAACAGGAATGAGCCTTCCCCAAACTTTTGTCACAAAGTTGGAAGCACAGAATCGTCAATCCAACGGCGAGAAGCTTTACGCCACTCCAGCCGACGCATTGAGCATGGTGATCTTAGGCTTTTGTGTTGCTGCTCGGCCATGGAAACCTATTTCATAAAGCTCCTGACCAACAGTCATTGTGCTGACGTTGCTTCCAGAGGCAGTTTGGAACTCGGTATTGAGTGTTGCAACTGTGGACTGACAATTTTTACACGCTTCAGCACTCGGGGTCCCATTTTGTATGACAGGGTGAAGTTGAATCTGGTAAAGAAAAGAGCCCACCTTGCTTGGCTCGGGTTCAGTCGCATCGCTGTCCGCATGTACTCCAAGTTCCAGTGGTCGGTTCCGAAGAGAAACGGGTCCGTGGAGCCCTCCAGCCAGTGTCTCCAGTCCTCTAATTCTAACTTCACCACCAGGAGCTCCCGGTCGCCAACATCATAGTTCCTTTCTACAGGATGCAGCTTTTTAGAGCAGTAATACAATCAAGGCACGGCATTGGACAGGGAGAGCTCTGCAGTTCTGATTTATGACATCTGAATGTGCATCAGATGGCAACAAGATCATATTGTACAGCAATTTCATCAGGTAACATGAATACAAAGCCAGCGAGAGGTGGTTAGAATAGGATGGGAGGCCAAAAGTCTGTGTAACCAATAGAGTGACAGAGTCCCGAGTGTGGGAATATAAACATAGTCTGTCCCACGGTGGGTAAAGAAAGTTTGTAGTCAACAAAGTATGCAAGAGTCATGAGGCAAATAGTCAAATGCACAAGAACAAAATATAATATATAATGACTTGGGGTTAGCCATTGTAAGGTCAGAGTCACTAGCACCAACAGTCGGGAGAGAGGGGTGAGTGTGGTGGGGTTCCTGCACCAGACATGGGGAGACAGGCCAGGGCAGACGGTGAACAGAGAGGGGGGAGTGTGGTGGGGTACCTGCACCAGACATGGGGAGACAGGCCAGGGCAGACGGTGAACAGAGAGGGGGGAGTGTGGTGGGGTACCTGCACCAGACAGGGGGAGTGTGGTGGGGGTACCTGTACCAGACAGGGGGAGACAGGCCAGGGCAGAGGGTGAACAGAGAGGGGGGAGTGTGGTGGGGTACCTGTACCAGACAGGGGGAGTCAGGCCAGGGCAGACGGTGAACAGATCGCCAGGTGGAATCCAAGCAGCAGTGCAGCAGGCAACAGGAGTAGGTGTCACACCCACTTAGCTGTTGTGAAAGCAGCAGCTACACTTCCTGGGGTCCACACAAAACATGAAACATAGCATGATACAGAACACTAATAGACATTAACAGCTCACAAGGACAGAACTATAAACATTTAAACATGGCCTACATATCAATACATACACACAAACTATCTAGGTCCAATAGGGGAGAGGCGTTGTGCCGAGAGGTGTTGCTTTATCTGTTTTTTGATCCACGTTTGCTGTTTATTTGAGCATTGAGTTCCATGCAATAATGGCTCTATATAATACTGCACGCTTTCTTCTATTTGTTCTGGATTTGGAGACTGTGAATAGACCCCTGTTGGCATGTCTGGTGGGGTAAGCGTGTGTGTCAGAGCTGTGTGTAAGTTGACTATGCAAACAATTTGGAATTTTCAACACATGCAATTGCAATTGTACAAACATGTAAATTCACTGCACACAGGGGGCATAATAGCCTCCACACGGCCCTGAGATCCACACACAATGGTAAAGTCATTTAACCTGTTGTTTTGAGCTCCACCGTCTGCAATCCCTGTTCTGTTCGCCACACATAACCCACTCAGTATTTTAAAAACCATACATTCTTAAACACTTAACAAGTCTAGGCCAACGAAAGAGGACATAACATTGAACATTTATACGTAACATTTAAAAACACGTTCCAGTCGCTAGCTGCAGTGAGAAGAGGAGCGGCCCAGGGATGTGTGCGCTTTGGGGATCTTTAACAGACTGTGACTGGCAGAACGGGTGTTGTATGTGGAGGATGAGGGCTGCAGTAGATATCTAAGATAGGGGGGAGTGATAAGTGTGTGAATTTGACTATTTTCCTTTCCTGCTAAGCAAAGTACTTAAGTAAAAATACTTTACAGTTCTACTAAAGTCGTTTTTTTGTGGAATCTTCATTTGACTATTTATGTTTGACTACTTTTACTTCACTACAATCTTTAAGACATTATTGTACTTTTTACTCCATTCATTGTCTTTGACACACAAAAGTACTCATTACATTTTGAATTCTTAGCAGGAAAGGAAAAGAGTCAAATTCACACACTTATCACTCCCCCCTATCTGAGATATCTACTGCAGCCGTCATCCTCCACATACAACACCCGTTCTGCCAGTCACATTCTTTTAAAGATCCCCAAAGCGCACACATCCCTGGGCCGCTCCTCTTCTCACTGCAGCTAGCGACTGGAACTTGTTTTTAAATGTTAGTATAAATGTGTTGTGTTGCCACCATGCTGTGTTGTCATGTGTTGCTGCCTTGTTATGTTGTTGTCTTAGGTCTCTCTTGTTGTGATGTGTGTTTTGTCTGATATTTATATTGTATTTAATAATACAAATAAATTAATCCCATGCCCATGTCCCCACAGGAGGCCTTTTGCCTTTTGGTAGGCCATCATTGTAAATGAGAATTTGTTCTTAACTGAGTTGCCTAGTTGAAAAAGGTTTAATAAAATAAATGTTTTAAAAAAACATCCCTGGTCATCCCTACTGCCTCTGATCTGGAGGATTCACCAAACAGAGAACATCCCTGGTCATCCCTACTGCCTCTGATCTGGAGGATTCACCAAACAGAGAACATCCCTGGTCATCCCTACTGCCTCTGCTCTGGAGGATTCACCAAACAGAGAACATCCCTGGTCATCCCTACTGCCTCTGATCTGGAGGATTCACCAAACAGAGAACATCCCTGGTCATCCCTACTGCCTCTGATCTGGAGGATTTACCAAACAGAGAACATCCCTGGTCATCCCTACTGCCTCTGCTCTGGAGGATTCACCAAACAGAGAACATCCCTGGTCATCCCTACTGCCTCTGATCTGGAGGATTCACCAAACAGAGAACATCCCTGGTCATCCCTACTGCCTCTGATCTGGAGGATTCACCAAACAGAGAACATCCCTGGTCATCCCTACTGCCTCTGATCTGGAGGATTCACCAAACAGAGAACATCCCTGGTCATCCCTACTGCCTCTGATCTGGAGGATTCACCAAACAGAGAACATCCCTGGTCATCCCTACTGCCTCTGATCTGGAGGATTCACCAAACAGAGAACATCCCTGGTCATCCCTACTGCCTCTGATCTGGAGGATTCACCAAACAGAGAACATCACTGGTCATCCCTACTGCCTCTGATCTGGAGGATTCACCAAACAGAGAACATCCCTGGTCATCCCCACTGCCTCTGATCTGGAGGATTCACCAAACAGAGAACATCCCTGGTCATCCCTACTGCCTCTGATCTGGAGGATTCACCAAACAGAGAACATCCCTGGTCATCCCTACTGCCTCTGATCTGGAGGATTCACCAAACAGAGAACATCCCTGGTCATCCCTACTGCCTCTGATCTGGAGGATTCACCAAACAGAGAACATCCCTGGTCATCCCTACTGCCTCTGATCTGGAGGATTCACCAAACAGAGAACATCCCTGGTCATCCCTACTGCCTCTGATCTGGAGGATTCACCAAACAGAGAACATCCCTGGTCATCCCTACTGCCTCTGATCTGGAGGATTCACCAAACAGAGAACATCCCTGGTCATCCCTACTGCCTCTGATCTGGAGGATTCACCAAACAGAGAACATCCCTGGTCATCCCTACTGCCTCTGATCTGGAGGATTCACCAAACAGAGAACATCACTGGTCATCCCTACTGCCTCTGATCTGGAGGATTCACCAAACAGAGAACATCCCTGGTCATCCCCACTGCCTCTGATCTGGAGGATTCACCAAACAGAGAACATCCCTGGTCATCCCTACTGCCTCTGATCTGGAGGATTCACCAAACAGAGAACATCCCTGGTCATCCCTACTGCCTCTGATCTGGAGGATTCACCAAACAGAGAACATCCCTGGTCATCCCTACTGCCTCTGATCTGGAGGATTCACCAAACAGAGAACATCCCTGGTCATCCCTACTGCCTCTGATCTGGAGGATTCACCAAACAGAGAACATCCCTGGTCATCCCTACTGCCTCTGATCTGGAGGATTCACCAAACAGAGAACATCCCTGGTCATCCCTACTGCCTCTGATCTGGAGGATTCACCAAACAGAGAACATCCCTGGTCATCCCTACTGCCTCTGATCTGGAGGATTCACCAAACAGAGAACATCCCTGGTCATCCCTACTGCCTCTGATCTGGAGGATTCACCAAACAGAGAACATCCCTGGTCATCCCTACTGCCTCTGATCTGGAGGATTCACCAAACAGAGAACATCCCTGGTCATCCCTACTGCCTCTGATCTGGAGGATTCACCAAACAGAGAACATCCCTGGTCATCCCTACTGCCTCTGATCTGGAGGATTCACCAAACAGAGAACATCACTGGTCATCCCTACTGCCTCTGATCTGGAGGATTCACCAAACAGAGAACATCCCTGGTCATCCCCACTGCCTCTGATCTGGAGGATTCACCAAACAGAGAACATCCCTGGTCATCCCTACTGCCTCTGATCTGGAGGATTCACCAAACAGAGAACATCCCTGGTCATCCCTACTGCCTCTGATCTGGAGGATTCACCAAACAGAGAACATCCCTGGTCATCCCTACTGCCTCTGATCTGGAGGATTCACCAAACAGAGAACATCCCTGGTCATCCCTACTGCCTCTGATCTGGAGGATTCACCAAACAGAGAACATCCCTGGTCATCCCTACTGCCTCTGATCTGGAGGATTCACCAAACAGAGAACATCCCTGGTCATCCCTACTGCCTCTGATCTGGAGGATTCACCAAACAGAGAACATCCCTGGTCATCCCTACTGCCTCTGATCTGGAGGATTCACCAAACAGAGAACATCCCTGGTCATCCCTACTGCCTCTGATCTGGAGGATTCACCAAACAGAGAACATCACTGGTCATCCCTACTGCCTCTGATCTGGAGGATTCACCAAACAGAGAACATCCCTGGTCATCCCCACTGCCTCTGATCTGGAGGATTCACCAAACAGAGAACATCCCTGGTCATCCCTACTGCCTCTGATCTGGAGGATTCACCAAACAGAGAACATCCCTGGTCATCCCTACTGCCTCTGATCTGGAGGATTCACCAAACAGAGAACATCCCTGGTCATCCCTACTGCCTCTGATCTGGAGGATTCACCAAACAGAGAACATCCCTGGTCATCCCTACTGCCTCTGATCTGGAGGATTCACCAAACAGAGAACATCCCTGGTCATCCCTACTGCCTCTGATCTGGAGGATTCACCAAACAGAGAACATCCCTGGTCATCCCTACTGCCTCTGATCTGGAGGATTCACCAAACAGAGAACATCCCTGGTCATCCCTACTGCCTCTGATCTGGAGGATTCACCAAACAGAGAACATCCCTGGTCATCCCTACTGCCTCTGATCTGGAGGATTCACCAAACAGAGAACATCCCTGGTCATCCCTACTGCCTCTGATCTGGAGGATTCACCAAACAGAGAACATCCCTGGTCATCCCTACTGCCTCTAATCTGGAGGATTCACCAAACAGAGAACATCCCTGGTCATCCCTACTGCCTCTGATCTGGAGGATTCACCAAACAGAGAACATCCCTGGTCATCCCTACTGCCTCTGATCTGGAGGATTCACCAAACAGAGAACATCCCTGGTCATCCCTACTGCCTCTGATCTGGAGGATTCACCAAACAGAGAACATCCCTGGTCATCCCTACTGCCTCTGATCTGGAGGATTCACCAAACAGAGAACATCCCCGGTCATCCCTACTGCCTCTGATCTGGAGGATTCACCAAACAGAGAACATCCCTGGTCATCCCTACTGCCTCTGATCTGGAGGATTCACCAAACAGAGAACATCCCGGGTCATCCCTACTGCCTCTGATCTGGAGGATTCACCAAACAGAGAACATCCCTGGTCATCCCTACTGCCTCTGATCTGGAGGATTCACCAAACAGAGAACATCCCTGGTCATCCCTACTGCCTCTGATCTGGAGGATTCACCAAACAGAGAACATCCCTGGTCATCCCTACTGCCTCTGATCTGGAGGATTCACCAAACAGAGAACATCCCTGGTCATCCCTACTGCCTCTGATCTGGAGGATTCACCAAACAGAGAACATCCCTGGTCATCCCTACTGCCTCTGATCTGGAGGATTCACCAAACAGAGAACATCCCTGGTCATCCCTACTGCCTCTGATCTGGAGGATTCACCAAACAGAGAACATCCCTGGTCATCCCTACTGCCTCTGATCTGGAGGATTCACCAAACAGAGAACATCCCTGGTCATCCCTACTGCCTCTGATCTGGAGGATTCACCAAACAGAGAACATCCCTGGTCATCCCTACTGCCTCTAATCTGGAGGATTCACCAAACAGAGAACATCCCTGGTCATCCCTACTGCCTCTGATCTGGAGGATTCACCAAACAGAGAACATCCCTGGTCATCCCTACTGCCTCTGATCTGGAGGATTCACCAAACAGAGAACATCCCTGGTCATCCCTACTGCCTCTGATCTGGAGGATTCACCAAACAGAGAACATCCCTGGTCATCCCTACTGCCTCTGATCTGGAGGATTCACCAAACAGAGAACATCCCTGGTCATCCCTACTGCCTCTGATCTGGAGGATTCACCAAACAGAGAACATCCCTGGTCATCCCTACTGCCTCTGATCTGGAGGATTCACCAAACAGAGAACATCCCTGGTCATCCCTACTGCCTCTGATCTGGAGGATTCACCAAACAGAGAACATCCCTGGTCATCCCTACTGCCTCTGATCTGGAGGATTCACCAAACAGAGAACATCCCTGGTCATCCCTACTGCCTCTGATCTGGAGGATTCACCAAACAGAGAACATTCCTGGTCATCCCTACTGCCTCTGATCTGGAGGATTCACCAAACAGAGAACATCCCCGGTCATCCCTACTGCCTCTGATCTGGAGGATTCACCAAACAGAGAACATCCCTGGTCATCCCTACTGCCTCTGATCTGGAGGATTCACCAAACGCACATGCATTGTTTGTAAATTATGTAAAATTTTGTTTTTGTTAATAAATTAGATCCTGAAGTAATATCCTGGTATTTTTGTACATGCTGCAGGCCTCTGAAAATCTAACCTGCTCCTCCCACTTGGATCCCTCCTCAGAATTACAGCACATAATAGTGAATCTATTATCTGTGAACTTTGCTCTATAATAGCTGCTGTTTTGTTACTATGTAATGCCTCCAATTGTAAAATAAACCATTCTCTGCCATTCTCTAAAGGACTAATAACGATGTTTTATTCTACCTCTCTTCTTAGCTCTAAAGCTATGCTACCCTGCCGCCCTGGGGCCCTGTGGCAGCAGGGTATCCTAGTGGTTAGAGCGTTGGACTAGTAACCGGAAGGTTGCAAGTTCAAACCCCCGAGCTGACAAGGTACACATCTGTCGTTCTTCCCCTGAACAGGCAGTTAACCCACTGTTCCTAGGCCGTCATTGAAAATAAGAATTTGTTCTTAACTGACTTGCCTAGTTAAATAAAGGTTTAAATAAAAAGGTGAATGGCCTAGATGGCTACAAGTGCACGGCGTTGCAGAAATGGACCAGGTTTGCTTGGAATTCCTCCTTGAGTATGTGGCCCAGCCCAACGTCTTGGACGGCAACAAGGACACCCCCGCTACACTGGACCGCCTTCAAGTGTGTCAGGGCTCTGCTGGAGTGCGTGTCAGGGCTCTGCTGGTGCCGGCCCCAATGCACACGATTACAGCAATGACACTCCGTTAAGCTGGGCTGAGGGCAACCTAGAGACCGTAAGGGTTCTGTTAGAATATTGAGCCCAGATCCATGTTACTAACCTAAACGGCCAGATGCCCATCACTTGCCTGGTGGCCCTACTGGCCTGGGGCCTGAGGGTGGAGCAACAGGAGTGTCTGGAGCTGCTGTGCAGGGCGGCAGGGAGTTTTGAGATCCTCCAGGGAGCTCAGTTGTGTTTTTTCTTATCACCCATAATGGGCTCCCTAGCAGCACAGCATCTCAGTGTTTGAGGCCTACAGACACCCTGGTTCGAATCCAAGCTGAAATATAAAATGTACATAAGTATTTACACCCCTGAGTCAATAGTTTGTAGAAGTGATTACAGCTGTGAGTCTTTGTGGGTAAGTCTCTAGTGGTAAGCCACTGTCTTCTTGGTAAGCAACTCCAGTGTCGATTTGGTCTTTTTTTAGGTTATTGTCCTGCTGAAAGGTGAATTCATCTCCCAGTGTCTGGTGGAGAGCAGACTGAAGCAGGTTTTCCTCTAGGATTTTGCCTGTGCTTAGCTCTATTCCGTAAATGTTTTTATCCTGAAAAACTCCCTTGTCCTTAACGATTACAAGCATACCCATAACATGATGCAGCCACCAATATGCTTGAAAATATGGAGAGTGGTACTCACTATTGTGTTGTGTTGTATTTGCCCCAAACATAACACTTTGTATTCCGGACAAAATGTGAATCGCTTGGCCACATTTCTTGCAGTATTATTTTAGTGCCTTATTGCATACAGGATGCATGTTTTGGAATATGTTTTATTCTATACAGGCTTCCTTCTTTTCACTCTGTCAATTAGGTTAGTATTGTGGAGTAACTACAATGTTGTTGATCAATCCTCAGTTTTCTCCTATCACCGCCATTCAACTCCGTAACTGTTTTAAGGTCACCATTGGCCTCAAGGTGAAATCCCTGTGCAGTTTCCTTCCACTCCAGCAACTGAGTTAGGAAGGACGCCTGTATCTTTGTAGTGACTCTGTCTATTGATACACCATCCAAAGCATAATTAATAACTTCACCATGCTCAAAGGGATATTCAATGTCTGCTTTTAAATGTTTTACCCATCTACCATTAGTATCCCTTCTTTGAGAGGCATTGGCAAATGTCCCTGGCCTTTGTGGTTGATTCTGTGTTTGAAATTCATTGCTCGACTGAGGGACCTTACAGATCAAATCAAATCAATTTTATTTGTTACATACACATGGTTAGCAGATGTTAATGCGAGTGTAGCGAAATGCTTGTGCTTCTAGTTCCGACAATGCAGTAATAACCAACGAGTAATCTAACCTAACAATTCCAAAACTACTACCTTATACACACAAGTGTAAAGGGATAAAGAATATGTACATAAAGATATATGAATGAGTGATGGTACAGAACGGCATAGGCAAGATGCAGTAGATGGTATCGAGTACAGTATATACATATGAGATGAGTAATGTAGGGTATGTAAACAAAGTGGCATAGTTTAAAGTGGCTAGTGATACATGTATTACATAAAGATGCAGTAGATGATATAGAGTACAGTAAATACATATACATATGAGATGAGTAAAGTAGGGTATGTGAACATTATATTAAGTAGCATTGTTTAAAGTGGCTAGTGATATATTTTACATCAATTCCCATTATTAAAGTGGCTGGAGTTGAGTCAGTGTGTTGGCAGCAGCCACTCAATGTTAGTGGTGGCTGTTTAACAGTCTGATGCCCTTGAGATAGAAGCTGTTTTTCAGTCTCTTGGTCCCTGCTTTGATGCACCTGTACTGACCATGCCTTCTGGATAATAGCGGGGTGAACAGGCAGTGGCTCGGGTGGTTGTTGTCCTTGATGATCTTTATGGCCTTCCTGTGACATCGGGTGGTGTAGGTGTCCTGGAGGGCAGGTAGTTTGCCCCCGGTGATGCGTTGTGCAGACCTCACTACCCTCTGGAGAGCCTTACGGTTGTGGGCGGAGCAGTTGCCGTACCAGGCGGGGATACAGCCCGACAGGATGCTCTCGATTGTGCATCTGTAGAAGTTTGTGAGTGCTTTTGGTGACAAGCCAAATTTCTTCAGCCTCCTGAGGTTGAAGAGGCGCTGCTGCTCCTTCTTCACGACGCTGTCTGTGTGGGTGGACCAATTCAAATCAAATCAAATCAAATTTTATTTGTCACATACACATGGTTAGCAGATGTTAATGCGAGTGTAGCGAAATGCTTGTTTGTCCGTGATGTGTACGCCTAGTAACTTAAAACGTATTACCCTCTCCACTACTGTCCCATCGATGTGGATAGGGGGGTGCTCCCTCTGCTGTTTCCTGAAGTCCACAATCATCTCCTTTGTTTTGTTGACGTTGAGTGTGAGGTTATTTTCCTGACACCACACTCCGAGGGCCCCCACCTCCTCCCTGTAGGCCGATAATTGTATGTGTGGAGTACAGAGCTGAGGTAGTCATTAAACACTATTATTATCACAGAGTCCATTCAACTTATGTGATTAGGTGATTTTTTTTAAATTCCTGAATTTATTTAGGCTTGCCATAACAAAGGTTTTGAATACTTATTGACTCAACACAAACATTTAGAAAAACATAATTCCACTTTGACATTATGGGGTTTTGTTTGTAGGCCAGTGACAATAAATCAAAATTGAATCAATTCTATACAGGCTTCCTCCTGTTTTACTATGTCAATTAGGTTAGTATTGTGGAGTAACTACAATGTTGTTGATCAATCCTCAGTTTTCTCCTATCACAGCCATTCAACTCCGTAACTGTTTTAAGGTCACCATTGGCCTCAAGGTGAAATCCCTGTGCAGTTTCCTTCCACTCCAGCAACTGAGTTAGGAAGGACGCCTGTATCTTTGTAGTGACTCTGTCTATTGATAAACCATCCAAAGCATAATTAATAACTTCACCATGCTCAAAGGGATATTCAATGTCTGCTTTTAATTTTTTTACCCATCTACCATTAGTATCCCTTCTTTGAGAGGCATTGGCAAATGTCCCTGGCCTTTGTGGTTGATTCTGTGTTTGAAATTCATTGCTCGACTGAGGGACCTTACAGATCAAATCAAATCAATTTTATTTGTTACATGCACATGGTTAGCAGATGTTAATGCGAGTGTAGCGAAATGCTTGTGCTTCTAGTTCCGACAATGCAGTAATAACCAACAAGTAATCTAACCTAACAATTCCAAAACTACTACCTTATACACACAAGTGTAAAGGGATAAAGAATATGTACATAAAGATATATGAATGAGTGATGGTACAGAACGGCATAGGCAAGATGCAGTAGATGGTATCGAGTACAGTATATACATATGAGATGAGTAATGTAGGGTATGTAAACAAAGTGGCATAGTTTAAAGTGGCTAGTGATACATGTATTACATAAAGATGCAGTAGATGATATAGAGTACAGTAAATACATATACATATGAGATGAGTAAAGTAGGGTATGTGAACATTATATTAAGTAGCATTGTTTAAAGTAGCTAGAGATATATTTTACATCAATTCCCATTATTAAAGTGGCTGGAGTTGAGTCAGTGTGTTGGCAGCAGCCACTCAATGTTAGTGGTGGCTGTTTAACAGTCTGATGCCCTTGTGGGCGGAGCAGTTGCCGTACCAGGCGGGGATACAGCCCGACAGGATGCTCTCGATTGTGCATCTGTAGAAGTTTGTGAGTGCTTTTGGTGACAAGCCAAATTTCTTCAGCCTCCTGAGGTTGAAGAGGCGCTGCTGCTCCTTCTTCACGATGCTGTCTGTGTGGGTGGACCAATTCAGTTTGTCCGTGATGTGTACGCCTAGGAATTTAAAACGTACTACCCTCTCCACTACTGTCCCATCGATGTGGATAGGGGGGTGCTCCCTCTGCTGTTTCCTGAAGTCCACAATCATCTCCTTTGTTTTGTTGACGTTGAGTGTGAGGTTATTTTCCTGACACCACACTCCTACTCCTCCTCCCTGTAGGCCGATAATTGTATGTGTGGAGTACAGAGCTGAGGTAGTCATTAAACACTATTATTATCACAGAGTCCATTCAACTTATGTGATTAGGTGATTTTTTTTTATTCCTGAATTTATTTAGGCTTGCCATAACAAAGGTTTTGAATACTTATTGACTCAACACAAACATTTAGAAAAACATAATTCCACTTTGACATTATGGGGTTTTGTTTGTAGGCCAGTGACATTAAATCAAAATTGAATCAATTTTAAATTCAGGCCGTAACACAACAAAATGTGGAAAAAGTCAACGGGTGTGAATACTTTCGGAAGACATGGTATGTGTCTGTTATACAAAATCATCTGTATATACCACTTCCTGTCAAGTTTCATAAGTGTGACATTTTTTATTTGGTATTTGTGTGAGCTATACATGTTATTGAATGCAAATGGTACAGTTTACTCTCTTATTTTAGTTGAAGTATGCTGATCTACAACCAGCTAATTAAGAATAAATAGATATTTTGGTTTCCATAAAGACTAGGTCAACTTTCATTTTTTAAAATGTTTACATCAGTATTTTCAATGGTGCTTATTTGCAAAGAAAAATTTGCAAAGAAAAAGCCATATCTCAGACTGGGCAATAAAAAGATTAAGATGGGCAAAAGAACACAGACACTGGACAGAGATATGGCTCTTTCTTTTCAACTCTGCCTAGAAGGCCAGAGTCCCGGAGTTGCCTCTTCACTGTTGACATTGAGACTGGTGTTTGTCGGGTACTATTTAATGAAGCTGCCAGTTGAGGACGTGTGAGGCGTCTGTTTCTCAAACTTGACACTCTAATGTACTTGTCCTCTTGCTCAGTTGTGCACCGGGGCCTCCCATTCCTCTTTCTATTCTGGTTAGAGACAGTTTGCACTGTTCTGTGAAGGGAGTAGTACACAGAGTTGTACCAGATCTTCAGTTTCTTGGCAATTTCTTGCATGGAATAGCCTTCCTTTCTCAGAACATGAATAGACTGACGAGTTTCAGAAGAAAGGTCTTTCTTTCTGTCCATTTTGAGCCTGTAATCAAACCCACAAATGCTGATGCTCCAGATACTCAACTAGTCCTAAAGAAGGACAGTTATTTTGCTTTAATCAGGACAACAGTTTGCAGCTGTTCTAACATAATTGCAAAAGGGTTTTCTAGTGATCAATTAGCCTTTTAAAATGATAAACTTGGATTAGCTAACAAAACGTGCCATTGGAACACAGGAGTGATGGTTGCTGATAATGGGCCTCTGTACGCCTATGTAGATTTGCCATTAAAAATCTGCCGTTTTCCAGCTACACTAGTCATTTACAACATGAACAATGTCTACGCTGTATTTCTGATCAATTTAATGTTATTTTAATGGATCAAAAATGTGCTTTTCTTTAAAAAACAAGGACATTTCTAAGTGACCCCTAACTTTTGAACGGTAGTGTATATAACAGTGATAGTTAATTTGTTTGTCTCTTAACAATGTCAACCTACAAAGGCTGTGTAAATGCAAAGTGCTTTTTTCTGTCTAAAAAACAAACAACAAAAAAAAAAACTTTCCTTATATTATACACTGGATTTGTTCCCCCTTCTTTTTTTGTTGTTCGGTAGCGGCAGTTTACGCCCCTTCGTCGGTCATTTGTCAACATTACTACTCCTAGTAGTAGTGGGAACTAAGGACGGGATACTTGAATTAAGTGTTTGTCCTTCAACGAGCGACGACTTGTTTTCAGATGAGAAATACTGCACAAAACATGTTAGTTAGATGCAAATTGCGTGACTAAATCCTCTCAAAATTAAAGTTGCAATATGCACAAAACGCTCCGCCATTTCTTGGTTGCTGAAATTCTAATATTTCAAAACAAGCAATGTATAGTGTAGGGAATTATTGTACCATCTAAAGTACTGTGATTTTTTTTTTCAATAACCAAAAATATTGTATTTTCAGCTGTTTTGAAACTTGTGTACAAAACCGAAAGTAAAAGACGAAAAACTAAACTTAAAAACAGGAAGCATAGAAGCTTCTTAGACTTGCTTTCAATGACAATGACAGATCTATAACTCACATTTCAGCTAGCCCAAACAGTGACATATAGCAGCTTTAATTACAGAGTTCTGGATTTATTTTAGAATAATTTAGACTATTTTGAGAAATTGCATTGCTATGTTGTTGCTACGGCGTCTCGTGTGACAAACAATAATATTGCCGTTTTTTAAATGATTTTCTTTTAAGGGAGTATGCGAGGCAAAAACATTTGCTTCGCCTTGCTGAGTTCTCCTAGGAGCAAATTGAAGCTAGAATGCGGGCACCTTGAGCCGCTATGTAGTTTCATCTCATGCAATTTTGTAATTGTCCAGAAGGGGTCTCTAGCCTTCAACACACAAATCAGTGTTTGCTTCAATAGCAGGAGAGACTGTTTTGGATAGATCTATGTATAGTCAATCAAGTGAAAAATAGGTTAATAATCCTCAGTAATGTTTTGTTTATTGAAAAAATATCAAGACAAGAAATAAATATTTGGTTTAACAAAGTCTTAAGAAGTACATACTGTACTCACAAAATGAGTTTATACATTTTCTGTCTAAATAACACCCTATTTACAGAAGAATACAGTGTACTCTTGTTTATTTATTGACCCTTTAATTTATCTGGTAAAATGACTGATAACATATTCTCTCATACAGCAATGAAGCAAGGCAATGCAATGTCCCCTTCACTGGCACAGGACATTGGATCTCCTTTGACCAGAGGGAAGAGGGCCCCCTACTGGACCTCCAACACCACTTCCAGCAGCATCCTGTCTCCCATTCATGGACTGACCAGTACTGACCCTACTTAGATTCAGCAGTGGGATGCAAGGTAGTATGCATCTGGCTGTGAATAATGTACAGATAGGTCTTGTATGCCATTGTTGGTGTAGCACTACTGAAGACTGACGGTTCATATATTTGACTGTTTATCTTAGTGTTTACAGTGGCTGCCACTCTAATATTTAACTTTATTGTCACAGTGTGAAAACAAAGCTATTTGGACAATTTTAAAATCCCCCTTTGTCTTCATTGGCTGCTTCCCCCTTGTTTGCATGTCATCAGGTTCAAACGTACCACTCGATAATAATCCTTTGTTGAGTTACTGGTAGGTATTTTTTTTAGACATTTCCAATGCTATATTTTAGCCCCATGTCTCAACACAGACAGGACGTTAGTTTCCCAGCGAGAGAAAACAAAGGGGGAGAATTTCAGGAAGGAAGGTAAAGCAACAAAGACAAAAGGCCCCCTGTCAGCTCTCTCTCACATTACTTCCTTAACTGGATCATACAGTAGTTTATACACTCCATCTGTTCAATGTCTGGATTTTCTTGACTTAAAATCAGTTATATTGTACATTTCCAATCCTACTAAATTATGTGAATTTTTTTATGAGAGCATTGTAACTGCCCTCATCAGAGATGGTCTATAATGTCGTAAGGAGTTTTAAATGTGACATGTATAACTATGACAGAAGATTGTAAAAAGTTAACCACCCTCATCAAACCTAACAACAGTGCTCATCCATACATAGAAATAGAATACGCATTCTAGTTCTGGATTCATTTTAGTTCTAGAACCATTCTAGTTCTGTGGCTCCACATGCCCAGGGTTGGAGGCAGGCCAGGCCAGAGGTGGTTATGCAAGACATAACATTAAGGACTGAATACATAATTAAAGACAGTCTGTTTTCCAAATGGCACCCGTTTCCCTTTAAAGTGCACTTTTGTGTACTTTTTTTTTTTTTTTTACCATGGCCCATAGTTTTATTTGTTCACAGGCTCCTAGTTTAGTCAGGATGCAGAATATGGGAACAACAGTTGGCTAACAAAGCAAATGGGTAGAGAATTTGACCTAGGCAATAATGATGAGCAACACACACTGCTGGTGGTTTCTAAAAAAGAGGGAAGCGTACAGTGTACTGACTAACCAGTCTGTTATTTTGCATCTTGAATTTTATATACCTGCTTCATGTGAAAGGTTCTGAATTAAGAATTTATTACCCAGCCATTTT
Organism: Oncorhynchus kisutch; assembly: GCF_002021735.2. Taxonomy (NCBI): domain Eukaryota; kingdom Metazoa; phylum Chordata; class Actinopteri; order Salmoniformes; family Salmonidae; genus Oncorhynchus; species Oncorhynchus kisutch. The sequence goes on along the minus strand of NC_034190.2, from coordinate 77,422,887 downwards.
TTACAGCGACCAGCTTCTAATAATAATAATAATAATAATAATAATAATAATAATAATAATAATAATAATAATAGTATTATATGTTTAAAGTGCACAAGGTAGAAAACAAAACACATCAAACCATTACCTACTAATACATTATATAGACTTTAACCATATTCTATTTTATTATTTTCTAGCTTTTACTTTAGATTTATTACAAACAACGTTTTACACTTTGCATTTTCTTCTCCAGAAACAGACAGTATATATATATGTTTTACATTTAACTAGGCAAGTCAGTTAAGAACAAATTATTATTTACAATTATGGCCTACACCGGCCAAAACAAGGTGCCTTTTTGTTTGATTTGAAAGCTGTCAGAGGTTATGAGTATGAGCAATGTATGAAATCAATATTGTGTTCACTGTCAGAAATATATAGTAGACTTACAGTATGACACTCAAGGTACAGTACGAGTCAACATTTTGGACACACCTACTCATTCAAGGGCTTTTATTTATTTTACTATGTTCTACATTGTAGAATAATAGTGAAGACATCAAATCTATGAAATAACACATATGGAATTATGTCCAGACTTTGACTGGTACTGTATATAAAATAAATTGTGGCCCTTGAGAAAAATGTTTATACCATTTGTATGCACCACCTACTACATCTCAAAATAATGAAGGTAGGCGTATGTAAAAAATTATAATAATACGCTTACTGTATTTCTAATGTAAATTGCAGCGCCTTTTTTAATGAGATAGCACAGAGTTTCTAAACCCAGAGGCGCGATATCACGAAACTTCTGGGAACGCTTGCGAAACAGACCAAGCAGACCTGGTCGTGGTTTACGGTTTGAGAAGTGAAAAATGATTCCTTAGTTGTCCATTTCTCGAACTCTAAAGGCACAACCTAGATTCAAGCGAATGTATTAAGTAGTTGAACATGGTATTACCCCAACCTCGTAAAAGTGACAAACTGCACGTTTTATTTTCGTCAAAAACAACTTTATAATGAAGGAGTACCTTTTGAGTTGACGGGTTGCACATGCGCAGTTTGGCGAGAGAGATTTTGCGCATGAGCTTAGCTAGCCAACGCCACCGTGCGTTAACGGGGAATTCTATTGGAGAAGCAGTTTCTGCCCATCTTTATACTGCACTGTCTTTGATATGAGTTTATGAAGACTCTGACGTAGGTAGAACCTCGCGATGATTCAGGGAGGAGGGGAGTGTCAAATTCCAAAAGAGAAGAGAGGGAGAGGAGCGCAAAGGTGAGTTTTGAAAACAGTATATTATTGTCAAAATGTACAATCCATATGTAATTCCGTTGAAAATGTAACATAACTATTGAAAGTCGTTAGAGTTTAGTGTGTTCGTTTCTAATGTTGTCGGCCATGAAATCTGAGTGGCCAATAAGTTGACAAAACTGTTGCGGTCTGTCTTCTCGCTCGCACTCGAGTGCCAGCCTATCTACTTCAGCTTGCTCTAAGCTAACAAGTTGGTTAGCAGTTAGCAAAATAAAATGTCAACTAATAATTTATCAGCACTGCACGGTTGTATGACATGCTCCTGTTGTCATGCATGAAGTTCGTTGTTGTTGAGGTTTTAGTACTGCACATTGCTTTTCCCTGACGGTGGTAGCGGCCTGTTCAAAGTTGGCACTGGGGAAACATGTAGTTTATGATATCTCCCATATTTTGAGTGGAATCGTCATAAACCAATCACATTCTTCTGTCAGAAGTGATTGACAGTTCACTGAGCGATAGGGTAACGAGTAGGTGCTGATTAACATGTCTGTACCCAATAATTGAAAAGAAAAGGCGGTCCCGTGCGGGAAAAGGCACGGCTTGTGTGCAAAAAGGGTACTCCGGTCTCCGCTACCATGCTAAAACGCTAATTTGGCTAGACAGCTAATTTAACCAGTGTCTGAAGGTTTAAACTTTTAGCAAAAGCAATCGGGATTCTGCTTCTTAAAAATACAAGTTCATACCTTTTTAACTAACTAGACGTTTTCTTAATCACAATCATAAGAAATCCATACACCATGGGCTTCTAGCTGAAATAATAACCTACAGTAAGTTACAAGTACACCAATGCAACACAATAGCTACCTGATGATTAAAATATATATATATATATATCTTCTTTTTTTTTCGAGGCGATTCAAATTCCTCAACATACTCTTCTAACATTATATTGCTAGTTGGGACTTTAACGTCAGCCATATATTTATAACACGGTTCTTAAATGCAGTAAGTAACATTGATGGCTTGATCACAAGATAAAACTGTTGAAGGTAATATATTTCTTAAACGCTGTTGAATATGACTTTAATACGTGGTGCTACGCTAGTAAATAACATTGACACCTATAAATATGGTTATAATGTGCAACTATTACTTTGACATCTCATCCTCTAAGACAATGAGAATATTTATATATTAATACATATCGATTAATATTTATACATTAATAATATCTATTTCACAGTTGACTACTATCATTTGCTGTCATTACCTTGTGTGGTTCTGTGATGTCTACATTCACAAGTATTTGTTTGGTCGTCTACTAAGTTAGTAAAGATATCAAATCTTATTTCTCACATGCGTCAAATACGACAGGTGTAGCAGACCTTACAGTGAAAAGTGTTAAAGTATTTACTAAAAATAAACAGAAGAAAAAAAGCAGTCAATAAAAGCGTGTATCTGTAGTGTTTTAATGTGAGCTAGTGAATGTCCTTCTGTGCATCTCCAAGCCTATAGCTTTCATCACCAAGATTATGTTTGGCTGGGGGGAAATCTCATCTTTACATGGGAATTTAGGTCATTAGGTTCTGATTTAAGATCAATTCTGCCCGAACAGGCAGCCACAAAGCACATCCCACCAAATGTGATCTCTGGTTAAAGATTGAGCTTGGACGTTCGTTTGAATAACTCATGCCCATCCCTAATTGTGTTAGTAGTTTAATTCCTAAACGCTATGTACAATTTTATACGTTATATACTTTTCTGTATTGGATTTATACTTGAATATTGATCCATGAACGTGTGAAGGGGAATGAGAGACAACAGTACATGACAGGTGGGTTTCATGCTCTAGGGTTTGTACACGGCTTTTAATGCTTTGTTTCACCATTGTTTTCAATTGCTCCATTTGGATTCCACACTACGATTTAATGTTCTTTTGATCCAGTCTACTCTATACCAGATACAGGGTATTAAATCAACCTTAAAGTTCATAGGCCACATGTAGCCTACCAGTTGTTCATAACACTGATATCAAATGTCTCGGTTATTGGCCTAGTATGTATTGTTTAAACGTTGTAGTTATAGCATCAAAACAACTTGGGCCAGCCAACACATTGCCATCCTTGTAAAAGCCGATGATCCATCTTATAAATAGACATCAAGTGTTTCCAATTTAATTGCAGAAAAACAGCACTGGGTCCCTGTATTGTCTATCTGCTCTGCCATGGATTTAGCTTAAAGACCTGGGCAGTTATGCAGACGCGCATATAGGGTTTCATTTGATCCATTTTCCATTGACCAATACTCAGTTTCACTTGGGTTACAGACATGCATATTGGCAAGTCATTGAAGCTTGTAAGTTTACCCCTCACAAGGTTGCACCTCAAGCAGCACCTCGCTTGTCCTGTGAGCTAAAGATGGCCTAAAGATGGCGCTGTAGTGGATAGCTGCTATTTTGTGTTTTTTTTTTTCCGTTGATCTTGACGGGGGTGTTTTTTACATAATGTTTCCGCCATAATTTCCTATGGCCGGAAACTGCTTCTGGACGTCAGAACAGAGATCACTAACCTTGATTTGGATGAAGATTTCTACTTCATACTACTAAGTCTGTGAGCATCTAGACTGCCTTTGCCCTCTGTTTTGTTGGCGAATGTACAATCCGTAGAGAACAAACTGGTGATTTTAATGCAGGAAAACTGAAATCTGTTTTAACTCATTTTTACGAGCATGTCACCTGTGAAACTAGAGGCAACACAACTCTAGATCACCTTTAGGCCTACTCCACACACAGAAACGCATACAAGGCTCTCCCTCGTCCTCCCTTTGGCAAATCTGACCATAACTCTATCCTCCTGATTCCTGCTTACAAGCAAAAACTCAAACAGGATGTACCCTTGATGCATTCAATACAGAAGTGGTCAGATGAAGCGGATGCTAATTTACAGGATTGCTTCGCTAGCACAGACTGGAAATGTTCCGGGAATCATCCGATAGGAGTTAATCACATCAGTCACCGGCTTCATTAATAAGTGCATTGACGACACCGTCCACACAGTGACCGTACGTACATATCCCAACCAAAAATCATGGATTACAGGAAACATTCACACTGAATTAAAGGCTTCCTCTTTCAAGGAGCAGGACACTAATGCAGACGTTTATAAGAAATCATTTTATGACCCCCCCCCCCCCACACCGACGAGCCATCAAACGGGCATAGTGTCAATACAGGACTAAGATCGAATCCCTCTACGCCGGCTCGGACTCTGGTCGGATCTGGCAAGGCTTGCAAACTATCACAGATTACAAAGAAAAACTCAGCCACGAGTTGTCCAGTGACGCAAGCCTTCAAGACGAGCTAAATGCTTTCTATGCTCGCATCGAGGCAAGCAACACTGAACCATGCATGAGAGCGTCAGCAGTTCTGCACGACTGTGCGATCTCGCTCTCCGTAGCCGATGTGAGTAGGACCCTTAAACAGGTTAATATTCACAATCCCACGGGGCCAGATGGATTACCTGGAGGTGTACTCAGCGCATGCGTTGACCAGCTGGCGGGTGTCTTCACTTACATTTTAAACCTCTCCCTGACCCAGTCTGTAATGCACTATATGACCAGAAGTATGTGGACACATACTCGTCAAACATCTCATTCCAAAAACATGTGCTTTAATATTAATTTGTGCCTTGTGCCTTCCCCAAACTTGCCACAAAGTTGGAAGCACAGTTGGCACTATGCATTGGGGTAAGTAGCGTTCTCCTGGCATCCGCCAAACCCAGATTTGTCTGTTGGAATGCCAGATGGAGAAGTGTGATTCATCACTTCAGAGCACGCGTTTCCACTGTTCCAGTCGAATGGCAGCGAGCTTTACACCACTCCAGCCAACACTTGGCATTTGCATGGTGATTTTAGGCTTGTGTGCGTCTGCTCGGCCATGGAAATCCATTTCATGACGCTCCCGACGAACAGTTCTTGTGCTGACGTAGCTTCCAGAGGCAGTTTGGAACTCGGTAGTTATAGAACAGATCTACCTCTTCTTAGTGTTGCTTTCAATGAGAATGATCTCTATGTGATCTATAAATCACATTTCCATGTGGATATGGTCAGGTTGCCCAAAAAGTTACATATTGAATCTGTAACCGGTTCCCATGCTTTTAAAATAATGGCTGTGTTCCGGAACAATATACATATTTTTCATTCCCAGTTCTGATTATGTTCCTCTAAAGATTTTGTTATTTTCCCATTTTTTTTCTTTTTTGTTCCCTGAACCGGTTCCAACCCCTGGTGCTTAGTCTCCTCCTGTGCTCCCTATTCACCAACGACTGCATGGATGCGCACGACTCCAAAACCATTACGTTTGCTGACAAAAACATACAAATAATAATACGTTTGCTGATGACACGACGGGGGGTAGGCCTGATCCCCGAAGATGAAGGGACCACCTATAAAGAAGAGGCCAGTGATCTGGAGGGGGGTGGTCCCAGGACAACAACCTCTCCCTCAACGTCAGCTAGAAAGGAGCTGATTGTGCACTACAGGAAACGGAGGGCCAGGCATGCCACTATCCCATCGACGTGGCTGTCGTGGAGTGGGTCGAGAGCTTCAAGTTCCTTGGTGTCCATATCACTAAGGAATTAACATGGTCCACACACACCAACACGGCTACGCCTCTTCCCCCTCAGGAGGCTGAAAAGATTTGGCATGGGCCTTCAGATCCTCAAAGTTCTACAACTGCACCATTGAGAGCATCTTGACTGGCTGCATCACCACTCGGTCGGGCAACTGATTGGCATCCGACCTCAAGGCGCTTCACAGGGTAGTGGGTACAGCCCAGTACGTCACTGGGGCCGAGCTCCCTACCATCCTCTGACACCACCTGGTATAGAGGCCTTGGAAGGCCTTCAAAATTGTCAGGCTCAAGCCACCCAAGTCCGAGTGCTCTCTCTGCTACCACACGGCAAGTGGTAACGATGCACCAAGTGAGGTATCAACAGCACCCTGAACAGCTTCTACCCCCAAGCAAGAAGACTACTAAATAGATCACTAAATAGCTACCCGGACTATCTGCATTGACCCTTTTTGCAATAACTCTTTTGACTCTTCACATGAAATAGAGAAATATCACACCCCTGAGTCAGTACTTTGTAGTATCACCTTTGTCGGCGATTAGAACTTTGAGTCGTCTTTGGTAGAGGTCGACCGATTTTAATCGGCATGGCTGATTTTAATTAGGGCCGATTTCAAGTTTTCATAACAATGGGTCATTTGCCTTTTTGGACGCCGATTATGGCCGATTTACATTGCAATCCACGAGGAGACTGCGTGGCAGACTTGACCACCTGTTATGCAAGTGCAGCATCAAAAGGACCTTGTGGCTACAATGAGCCAAGGTAATTTGCTGGCTACCATTTAAATTGATCTTATAAAAAAACAATCCGTCTTCACATAATCACTATTTAACTACACATGGTTGATGATATTACTAGGTTAACTAGCTTGTCCTGCGTTGCATATAATCAATGCGGTGCCTGTTAATTTCTCATCGAATCACAGCCTACTTCAAATTCGCCAAACGGGTGATGATTTAACAAAAGCGCATTCGTGAAACAAGCACAATTGTTGCACAAATGTACCTAACCATAAACATCAATGCCTTTCTTAAAATCAATACACAAGTATACATATTTTTTAAACCTGCATATGTAGTTAAAAGAAATTCAGGCAATATTAACTTGGGGAATTGTGTCACTTTTCTTGCTGAACGCAAGAGTGCAAGCAGAGTTAGGGTATATGCAGCAGTTTGGGCCGCCTGGCTCGTTGTGAACTGTGTGAAGACCATTTCTTCCTAACAAAGACTGTAATTAATTTGCCAGAATTTTACATAATTATGACATAACATTGAAGGTTGTGCAATGTAACAGCAATATTTAGACATAGGGTTGCCACCCATTTGATAAAATACAGAACGGTTCCGTATTTCACTGAAAGAATAAAGTTTTTTCAAAATGATAGTTTCTGGATTTGACCACATTATTGTATTATAATTAAGTATATGATTTGATAGAGCGGTCTGACTGAGTGGTGGTAGGCAGCAGCAGGCTCGTAAGCATTCATTCAAACAGCACTTACCTGCGTTTGCCAGCAGCTCTTAGCAATGCTTGATGCACAGCTCTGTTTATAACTTCAAGCTTATCAACTCCCGAGATTAGGCTGGCAATACTGAAGTGCCTATAAGAACATCCAATAGTCAAAGGTATATGAAATACAAATTGTATAGAGAGAAATAGTCGACATGTCATAATAACTACAACCCAAAACTTCTTAACTGGGAATATTGAACCACAAGCTTTCATATGTTCTCATGTTCTGAGCAAGGAACTTAAACGTTAGCTTTTTTACATGGCTCATATTGCACGTTTACTTTCTTCTCCAACACTGTGTTTGCATTATTTAAACCAAATTGAACATGTTTCATTATTTATTTATTATAGTTGATCATTTATTTATTTGAGACTAAATTGATTTTATTTATGTATTATATTAAGTTAAAATAAGTGTTCGTTGTTCATTCAGTATTGTTGCAATTGTCATTCTTACAAATATATATACATATATATAAAATTGGCCCAATTTTTAATTGGGGTATCTGCTTTTTTTGGTCCTCCAATAATCGGTATCGGCGTTGAAAAATCATAATCGGTCGACCTCTAGTCTTGGGTATGTCAGTATCAGCTTTGCACATCTGGATTTTGGGGATTTTCTCTCATTCTTCCTAACAGATTTTCTTAATCTCTGTTAAATTGGATCGGGAAAGAAGGTGAACAACATTCTTAAAGCCTGTCCACAGATTGTCAATGGGATTCAAGTCGGCTTTGGCAGGGCCATTCAAGGACTTTCACATTCTTGTCCCAGCGTTGATTTGGCAGTATGCTTGCGGTCATTGTCCTTTTGGAATGTAAATCTTCGCCCTAGTCAAAGGTCGTTTGCACTCTGAAGCAGGTTTTCATCAAGGATTTGCCTGTATTTGGTTGCATTCATTGTTCCCTCTATCCTTACCAGTCTCCCAGTCCCTGCTGCTGAAAAGCATCCCCATAGCATGTTGCTGCCACCACCATGCTTCACGGTAGGGATGGTGTTAGATGGATGACGAGCTGTGCCTGGTTTTCTCCAGACATGGCGCTTTGCATTCAGGCCAAAGAGTATCTGATATCTACAGGCAGTTCCTTGTATTTCATGGTACTGTTTCTGCTCTGACAGGCACTGTTAACTGTGGGACCTAATATAGACCGGTATGTTTCATTCTTAATCATGTCCAAACAGTTGAATTGACCTCAGGTGGACTCCAATCAATGTAGTGACATCTCAAGGATGATCAAAGGAAATTGGATGCGCCTGAGCTCAATTTGGAGTGTCATAGCAAAGAGGTGTGAATTACTTATGTACATGTAATTATTTCTGTATTTCATGTTCAATAAATTTGCCACAATTTCTAAAAACATATTTTCACTTTGTCATTATGAGGTATTGTGTGTAGATGGGTGAGAAAAACATATTTAATCCAATTTAAATTCAGGCTATGACGCAGCAATGTGGAATAAGTCAACTGGTTTGAATACTTTCTGTGGTGCTGTTTTCTTACTCATTGTGTATTTATCCCTTAATACATTGTTTCTATATTTTTCTCACTGCATTGTTTTTGAAAGGCCTGTATGTCAGCATTTCACTGTTAGTCTAGACATGTTGTCGACGAAGCATGTGACATACATTTTGATTTGAGCTACCAAATACACTTGATCTCACAGTAGGTCAGTGAGTCAACATGACCACCACACACACACACACAACACCACCCCCAATCTATCTCCATCTGACTCCCCTCTGCCGTCAACTCCTAGCCCAGTAGATTCCTGAATCCTCTGGCTCCCTGGCTGCAGGCAGAGAGAGGCTATTAATACAGTTTGTTTAGCTAGTTTCCTAGCAGGCCGCATCAAACACCGTGGCCCTCGGGCTGATTATAGCCCTCGACCCGCTCGACCTGCTCGATCCCCTAGCTACACCTGCTGAGTCATATAAACCCAAGGTTCCGTCCCAAATGGCACCCTCTTCCCTTATGTAGTACACTACTTCTGACCAGAAACCCTATGGGTTCCCTACTGGCCATGGTCAAAAGCAGTGCACTACCTGGGGAATAGGGTGCCATTTGGGACGCACCCCAAGTTAACAGCGGCGGGGACATTGCTGGCAGGCTCCGAGAGAGTGACTAGAATAAGGCCCACTGGTCTGGGAGGCTCAGAGATAGTGACTAGAATAAGGCCCACTGGTCTGGAAGGCTCAGAGAGAGTGACTAGAATAAGGCCCACAGGTCCGGCAGGCTCCGAGAGAGTGACTAGAATAAGGCCCACTGGTCCGGCAGGCTCAGAGAGAGTGACTGGAATAAGGCCTACTGGCCTGGTAGGCCCAGAGAGAGTGACTAGAATAGGGCCCACTGGCCCGGCAGGCTCAGAGTGAGTGACTAGAATAAGACCTACTGGCCCGGGACGCTCAGAGAGAGTTACTAGGATAGGGCCCACTGGACCGGCAGGCTCAGAGAGAGTGACTGGAATAGGGCCCACTGGCCCGGCAGGCTCAGAGAGAGTGACTGGAATAGGGCCCACTGGCCCGGCAGGCTCAGAGAGAGTGACTGGAATAGGGCCCACTGGCCCGGCAGGCTCAGAGAGAGTGACTGGAATAGGGCCCACTGGCCCGGCTGGCTCAGAGAGAGTGACTGGAATAGGGCCTACTGGCCTGGCAGGCTCAGAGAGAGTGACTGGAATAAGGCCTACTGGCCCGGCTGGCTCAGAGAGAGTGACTAGAATAAGGCCTACTGGCCCGACAGATATTTCCATGTCACCTTCGATGAATGGAGGTATATAAAAAAAAATGGGTGGACTGACTGAGGTTCTCACATGGGTGGATCACATGTCTGAAACGGATATAATTAAATTGATCGATGTCTTTGTTAGGATTTTGAATCCGACCATAATGTCAAATACGTAGGCAAATGTGTCAAATACTTTTCCAAGTATTTGGGGTGTGCTTGATTTAGCTTGGGAGTTTGTGTCACTATAACTGTTCCATTTGCTTCCATTGTACCAGGGTAAACTTGGCCTAAATCAAGTTAACCAGCTTCTTTTCTCTTGCTCCTTCGATGTTGCCTCCCTGCAGAGGATTCACACACACACACACACAGCCAGTTAGTCTGCACCCTGACTATAACGAGTTGCTGGTGTATGTTGTTTGTCGATGGACTGAACTCGCACTTGCACATCTCTGTCCAAATAGACCCAGAGGATTGTGTTTTAGTGTGAGCGGTGAGAGAGGCCTGACACCAGCCTGTTGTATTGGCTCGCTGCTCTCTGCTCCACAGACAGTCTGTTGCAACACAAATGGCACCCTGTTCCCTACATAGTGTGCTACTTTTGATCAGAACTGACTGTGCAAAAGTAGTGCACTATATAGTGAATAGGGTGCCATTTGGGACACATTACAGCCTGTGGGGTCTGTTCGGAATGATTTTTGTATGTGTTCTGTTTCCTCCTTTGATCTCACTGAGAAGGGATGTGCCAGCCTGGCTTTTTACAGGCAGTCAACATGGAGCCATTCCTTTTTTTTTCATTAGTAAAGTAAGCAGAGAGCGCGAGAGGGAGACGGAAAGGAAGAGCGACACATAATGGTTAATTATACAACCCAGCCCTGACCTCATGATCGTCTGAGTCTGCCTTGAGCTTCTCTTGCGAGTGGAAGGCAGGGCAGGCTGCTGAAATCATGTTGGCTGCTTGGCTCAGGGCGAGTAACCGCTGTCAGAGTTGGGAGAGAACATCGGACTAGGGGGAGAGGGAGAGAAGAAAACATGGACTGACTTCAATACTGGAAAGTGGACCACACATTGTAGCTTATCTGTCTCACTTGATCATAAGTGCTAATAAAACTAGTGGTCTATAAAAGGTTTTAAGACGGGTACTAGGCTATGTAGCAATGTGTACAGTTGGTTACACTGCACTGTGGCATATACTGGCATATATATAGATAGCAGGCATATATATATATATATAATAAAAAAATGGGAGCAAAATACATATACCAGTATATGCTAGCTATCTATATATATGCCAGTATATAGATAGCATATACTGGCATATATATAGATAGCTAGCATATACTGGTATATGTATGTGTATATGTAATTAATCGGCCATTCCGATTATTCGGTCGACGCTAACACACACACACATATATATATATATATATATATATATATATATATATATATATACACACAAACACTAGAGGTCGACCGATTTAATCGAATGGCCAATTAATTAGGGTCGATTTCAAGTTTTCATAACAATCGGTCATTTTGGACGCCGATTTTTTTTTTACACCTTTATTTAATCTTTATTTAACTAAGCAAGTCGGTTGAGAACACATTTTTTATTTCAATGACGGCTTAGGAACGGTGGGTTAACTGCGTTGTTCAGGGGCAGAACGATTTTTACCTTGTCAGCTCAGGGATTCAATCTTGCAACCTTACGATTAACTAGTCCAACGCTCTAACCACCTGCCTCACGAGGAGCCTGCCTGTTACGTGAATGCAGTAAGAAGCCAAGGTAAGTTGCTAGCTAGCATTAAACTTATCTTCTAAAAAAAACAGTCAATCATAATCACTAGTTAACTACACATGGTTGATGATATTACTAGATATTATCTAGCGTGTCCTGCATTGCATGTAATGCGGTGCGCATTTGCGAAAAAGGACTCGTTGCTCCGTGTATCTAACCATAAACATCAATGCCTTTTCTTAAAATCAATACACAGAAGTATATATTTTTAAACCTGCATATTTAGCTAAAAGCAGGCAGTGTTAACCAGGTGAAATTGTGTCACTTCTCTTGCGTTCATTGCATGCAGAGTCAGGGTATATGCAACAGTTTGGGCCGCCTGGCTCATTGCGAACTAATTTGCCAGATTTTTACGTAATTATGACATAACATTGAAGGTTGTGCAATGTAACAGCAATATTTAGACTGATGGATGCCATCCGTTAGATAAAATACAGAACGGTTCCGTATTTCACTGAAAGAATAAATGTTTTGTTCTCGAAATGATAGTTTCCGGATTCGACCATATTAATGACCTAAGGCTAGTATTTCTGTGTATTATTATGTTATAATTAAGTCTATGATTTGATAGAGCAGTCTGACTGAGCGATGGTAGGCACCAGCAGGCTTGTAAGCATTCATTCAAATAGCACTTTCGTGCATTTTGCCAGCAGCTGTTTATGACTTCAAGCCTATCAACTCCCGAGATTAGGCTGGTGTAACGATGTGATGTGAAATGGCTAGCTAGTTAGCGGGGTGCGCGCTAATAGCGTTTCAAACGTCACTCACACTGAGACTTGGAGTAGTTGTTCCCCTTGCTCTTTATGGGTAACGCTGCTTCGAGGGTGGCTGCTGTCGATGTGTTCCTGGTTCGAGCCCAGGTAGCGGCGAGGAGAGGTATGGAAGCTATACTGTTACACTGGCAATGCTAAAGTGCCTATAAGAACATCCAATAGTCAAAGGTAAATGAAATACAAATGGTATAGAGAGAAATAGTCCTATAATTCCTATAATAACTACAACCTAAAACTTCTTACCTGGGATTATTGAAGACTTGCGTTAAAAGGAACCACCAGCTTTCATATGTTCTCATGTTCTGAGCAAGGAACTTAAACGTTAGCTTTCTTACATAGCACATATTGCACTATTACTTTCTTCTCCAACACTTTGTTTTTGCATTATTTAAACCAAATTGAAAATGTTTCATTTGATTTTATTGATGTATTATATTAAGTTAAAATAAGTGTTCATTCAGTATTGTTGTAATTGTCATTATAACAAATACATTTTAAAAAATCGGCAGTGGCTTTTTTTTGGGTCCTCCAATAATCGGTATCGGCGTTGAAAAATCTTAATCGGCCGACCTCTAGTGTATGTGTGTATGTATGTGTAGCTAGATAGCTGGGTGTGCTTTGCTGCAGGAGGGACTGGTACACTTCACAAAATAGATGGCATCATGAGGTAGGACAATTATGTGGATATATTGAAGCAACATCTCAAGACATCAGTCAGGAAGTTAAAGCTTGGTCGCAAATGGGTCTTCCACATGGACAATGACCCCAAGCATACTTCCAAAGTTGTGGCAAAATGGCTTAAGGACAACAATATCAAGGTATTGGAGTGGCCATCACAAAGCTCTGACCTCAATCCTATAGAACATTTGTGGGCAGAACTGAAAAAGCGTGTGCGAGCAAGGAGGCCGACAAACCTGACTCAGTTATACCAGCTCTGTCAGGAGAAATGGGCCAAAATTCATTGTGGGAAGCTTGTGGAAGGCTACCCTAAATGTTTGACCCAAGTTAAACAATTTAAAGGCAATGATACCCTACCAAATACTAATTGTGTATGTAAACTTCTGACCCACTGGGAATGGGATGAAAAAAAAAAAAAAGTTATTCTCTCTACTATTATTCTGACATTTCACAGTGGTGATCCTAACTGACCTAAGACAGGGAATTTTTAATAGGATTAAATGTCAGGGATTGTGAAACTGAATTTAAATGTATTTGGCAAAGGTATGTGATCTTCCGACTTCAACTGTATATACTACAGTTAGCCTACCAGCAAAACATCCTAGCTGTCCTGACTACAGTTAGCCTACCAGCAGGACATCCATGCTGTCCTGACTACAGTTAGCCTACCAGCAGAACATCCTAGCTGCCCTGACTACAGCTAGTCTACCAGCAGAACATCCTAGCTGCCCTGACTACAGCTAGTCTACCAGCAGAACATCCTAGCTGCCCTGACTACAGTTAGCCTACCAGCAGAACATCCTAGCTGCCCTGACTACAGCTAGCCTACCAGCAGAACATCCTAGCTGCCCTGACTACAGCTAGCCTACCAGCAGAATATCCTAGCTGCCCTGACTACAGTTAGCCTACCAGCAGAACATCCTAGCTGCCCTGACTACAGTTAGCCTACCAGCAGAACATCCTAGCTGCCCTGACTACAGCTAGTCTACCAGCAGAACATCCTAGCTGCCCTGACTACAGTTAGCCTACCAGCAGAACATCCTAGCTGCCCTGACTACAGCTAGTCTACCAGCAGAACATCCTAGCTGCCCTGACTACAGTTAGCCTACCAGCAGAACATCCTAGCTGCCCTGACTACAGTTAGCCTACCAGCAGAATAGCAGTATCTCTGCTTTGATGTTTTCTGGACTAGCCTACTGGAGGACCAACAGATTGAGGAAATAAAATAAGCGATAACAATGTTCTCCTCTTCTCCTCTCCCACAGTTACATTGCAAGCTCTTTGCAAAGATGGGGGACGACCGGCCTTTTGTGTGCAACGCTCCCGGCTGTGGACAGGTAAGCCGTCTACCTAGTCTTTGGTTTCAGGTGTGTTCAGTGTCTGTTTCTGAGTTTGGTTTTACCTGTGCTAGTGTTTGTGTATGTTTTACTGTTTTGTGGCAGTTGATCAGTGGAATTTCTATAGTCTAGTGAATATCCTAATTTAGTTTGGATTTCAGTTGATTTCATTCTGTGTATTTTGCGGTTGTACTGTACTTGTTTGTGTATTTTGCTGTCTGGCAGTTGACTGGAATAGCTCTTTATTTTGAGTCCGAGTCCTCCGTTGACTGGAATAACTCTTTATTTTGAGTCCGAGTCCTCCGTTGACTAGAAAGTTGAAATAGATGGTGTTGGTGGTACTGAACTCCAGTGTTTCCCCTATATTCATGAATAATAATTTGGGATGGTAAAACATTTTCAGTGTTAAGTTAAACGACTAAAACCAGATATAAAGTATGCAGAAAAGATTATGGATTTGTATATATTTTTTGACAACTAAACAACCACCAGGAAAAAAAAGACAGTCAGGAAGAATCTAAAATTCCCAAAATGTCATGGCATGGGTCCCCCATATGATTTTGTTATGATGTTTGAGTCACTCAGATAGCATAAGAACACAGCATAAGAACACGGCATAAGAACACGGCATAAGAACACGGCATAAGAACACGGCATAAGAACACGGCATAAGAACACGGCATAAGAACACGGCATAAGCCATGGCAAAATGTGTAGAATTGCAGGAAATTAGCTTTAAAGTAACTGTCCAGTGTTTCCAGATTCCTATGAAATATGACCTCTAATTACTTAGAATATGAGTGAAATAGTTTTACTTTCAAAAAATGATTAAGAAGCTTAATTCAGCTTGTCTGGTGTCTGCATAACCCAACAATAGAATGTGTGGGCGTATACCGGTAATTTAAAATATTAATACAAGTAGACCGTTGATTGGCCGGATCATCCTCAGGAGTATGACATCATACTCCTGAGGATGATACAAGTTTGAGTCGTCCCCCCCCCCCCCTCCAATTTATGCTTTGGCCACCAATAAGAGCATAGGACGAGTCGTCAACATTATATAGGAATGAGTTAACGGAATATCAACTTTTAAAAGTCCGATTTTCACTGGACAGTTACTTTAAAACGGCATATTTTCTCTCAGCCCCATGGCAAAATTGATAGAATTGCATGAAATTAGCTTAAAAACAGCAAAATTGTCTCTGCAGCTGAGAGGAGGGCCCCTCCCTCCCCTGCGCTAGTTTTGCCACCGCTGCTGAAAGAAATCCTAGGAGAAACACTGTACTCATACTGAAATGAAGGACATTTCCCATTGCAGTGGAGGGGAACATCGGTAGAGAGTAGACATTGATGTAGCTCTGGTGCCACTGACCGTGTCCACATGGACAACATGTTTCTTTTGTCAGTCTGTTTCTGTTCTCTTGCCAACTCCTTGATGAAACTATCATGTTTGCTGTGACACTGAGTTGGCAAGAGAGTACAAACACATCTGTGCTCACACTAGGTCTGTTCCACTTCTGTTATTGAGCGCACACATGGACAATAACACTACACACACACTGCCGTTCAACCAGGCAGAAAACACTGGTCACACTGTCTGATCGTGCCAGCTAGCGCTGTTGTGAAACAATGCGGATGTGTCTAATGCAATTCCTTTTCTTTGTAAGAGCCCACATGGTCAACACACCACACTGCCATTCAGGCCACACACACACACACACACACACACACACACACACACACACACACACACACACACACACACACACACACACACACACACACACTGATACAGTGGGGCAAAAAAGTATTTAGTCAGCCACCAATTGTGCAAGTTTTCCCACTTAAAAAGATAAGAGGCCTGTAATTTTCATCATAGGTACACTTCAACTATGACAGGCAAAATGAGGAGAAAAAAAATCCAGAGAAGCACATTGTAGGATTTTTTAATGTATTTATTTGCAAATTATGGTGGAAAATAAGTATTTGGTCAATAACAAAAGTTTATCTCAATACTTTGTTATATACCCTTTGTTGGCAATGACAGAGGTCAAATGTTTTCTGTAAGGCTTCACAAGGTTTTCACACACTGTTGCTGGTATTTTGGCCCATTCCTCCATGCAGATCTCCACTAGAGCAGTGATGTTTTGGGGCTGTTGTTGGGCAACACAGACTTTCAACTCCCGCCAAAGATTTTCTATGGGGTTGAGATTTGGAGACTGGCTAGGCCACTCCAGGACCTTGAAATGCTTCTTACGAAGCCACTCCTTCGTTTACCGGGCGGTGTGTTTGGGATCATTGTCATGCTGAAAGACCCAGCCACGTTTCATCTTCAATGCCCTTGCTGATGGAAGGAGGTTTTCACTCAAAATCTCACGATACATGGCCCCATTCATTCTTTCCTTTACACGGATCAATCGTCCTGGTCCCTTTGCAGAAAAACAGCCCCAAAGCATGATGTTTCCATCCCCATGCTTCACAGTAGGTATGGTGTTCTTTGGATGCAACTCAGCATTCTTTGTCCTCCAAACACGACGAGTTGAGTTTTTACCAAAAAGTTATATTTTGGTTTCATCTGACCATATGATATTCTCCCAATCTTCTTCTGGATCATCCAAATGCTCTCTAGCAAACTTCAGACGGGCCTGGACATGTACTGGCTTAAGCAGGGGGACACATCTGGCACTGCAGGATTTGAGTCCCTGGCGGTGTAGTGTGTTACTGATGATAGGCTTTGTTACTTTGGTCCCAGCTCTCTGCAAGTCATTCACTAGGTCCCCCCGTGTGGTTCTGGGATTTTTGCTCACCGTTCTTGTGATAATTTTGACCCCACTGGGTGAGATCTTGCGTGAAGCCCCAGACCGAGGGAGATTATCAGTGGTCTTGTATGTCTTCCATTTCCTAATAATTGCTCCCACTGTTGATTTCTTCAAACCAAGCTGCTTACCTATTGCAGATTCAGTCTTCCCAACCTGGTGCAGGTCTACAATTTTGTTTCTGGTGTCCTTTGACAGCTCTTTGGTCTTGGCCATAGTGGAGTTTGGAGTGTGACTGTTTTAGGTTGTGGACAGGTGTCTTTTATACTGATAACAAGTTCAAACAGGTGCCATTAATACAGGTAACAAGTGGAGGACAGAGAAGCCTCTTAAAGAAGAAGTTACAGGTCTGTGAGAGCCAGAAATCTTGCTTGTAGGTTGTTTGTAGGTGACCAAATACTTATTTTCCACCATAATTTGCAAATAAATTCATTAAAAATCCTACAATGTAATTTTCTGGATTTTTTTTCTGTCATTCTGTCTGTCATAGTTGTAGTGTACCTATGATGAAAATTACAGGCCTCTCTGATCTTTTTAAGTGGGAGAACTTGCACAATTGGTGGCTGACTAAATACTTTTTTGCCCCACTGTATAGAGTGATGGCTAGCTAGTCAACATGGGTCTCTCTGAAGCTTCTGTTTCTCTATGAGAGCCCAGATGGACTGGGCCCTGATCACTGAGAAATACCTCTAGCCGAGCGGTGTTGTGGTACAAGGCTGGCAAGGTGTTTTCTCCGCCAGCCAGCCAGCCAGCCAGCCAGCCAGTGAGTCACAGGCAGTACGCAGCACAGATGACACATTTTTCAACCTGTTTCTGTCTCACTTCTCCAGCCTGCAGAGTGAAGAGGTCAGAGATCCATAGTGACTCAGCTTGGCACTGTCTATTGCTGTACTCTGTCCAAGGTGTTAGGATGGATTAGATGTTTTAAAGCCTGGTACAATGTTACATTACAGTACATTTACATTACAGTACAATCCCAGTGAAGACAACGAGTTAACTGTCTTTTCAACGTCCTTTTCAATACCTTTTGCTCATAGGGATATCTCTGCTTCTTCAATTTTTGACTACTGATAACATGACTTATAAGCCTCATTAGGAAACATTAAAAAGGTTTTCACATGCTTACAACAGCATTATAATGCATTGTACCGGCAGGCATTACCACGTGTTTTACTGCAGACAGCTTGAAGACGACAGATGAGTGTTGAGGAAATGTAATTCCAAATCAGTAAGGTTATTACCTCGTACATTATTAAATAAAAGATCATTAGTGTTGTCCTCAGGCATTTAGTGATTCGACAATTCAAGCGTGTACCGCAGACAGCAACATGCATCTGAAATGTAACATTTATCTCTTGTTGTTTGCCCAGTAATTCTCTTAGAACCCTTCAGGGACTCGACTGTCAGTTACCAGAACAGAGTTTAAGATTAGACTGTCAGTTACCAGAACAGAGTTTAAATTAGACTGTCAGTTACCAGAACAGAGTTTAGATTAGACTGTCAGTTACCAGAACAGAGTTTAGATTAGACTGTCAGTTACCAGAACAGAGTTTAAATTAGACTGTCAGTTACCAGAACAGAGTTTAAATTAGACTGTCAGTTACCAGAACAGAGTTTAAATTAGACTGTCAGTTACCAGAACAGAGTTTAAGATTAGACTTGACTTATGTAAGGACAATAATGATGTTACATATTTCATTTATTGACATTATTAATGTATTACTTAGAGACGAGAAAGGAAAAAGGACAGTAAAATGGATGTTTAGATAAAAGTTACAGGATGTGGTTTGCCTTTTGGTAGGAAGTCATTGTAAATAAAAATTTGTTCTTAACTGGCTTGCCTAGTTAAATAAAGGTTTTTAAAAAATTATACAAATAAAATCGCAGTGTGTGTTGGTGCTCTTTGGGTGTGTTGTGGTACCCTCAAACAGTTGTCCCTTTCTAATGTGTGTGTAGGCTATGTTGTTCAGAACAGAAGTGTGATTTTATTCAGGTCATGGCTCTCTGGTGTCCAGACCTGGTCTTGTTTAGGCCTGTCTGTCATGCTATGGCATGTAAGCTATGCAATTGTGGGAAACCTGATGTGAGTCTGGCCTTTTCCCTTCATGTTTACAGTTAGCTATTTATTGTTAGATATGATAATCCTTGCTTCCACTATCTCCTACATACGTATATACTAGAGGTATTCACGGGTCCAAAAAGTTGGACCCATTCTGAAATGGACCTGGGTCTTTCCCACCCGGACTCGATATGCATAAATGATTTGATTTAATATAGAGTCCCATTCCGAACAGACCCAAGGACAACTAGACCCGTTCCTTAGAAAGAGCATTCAGAATATTAAGTAGCAGCCTACCTATTGGTTCTTGGTCGTTTTTATCTTTTTATTTAATATTTTACCCCTTTTTCTCCCCAATTAGGTGGTATCCAATTGTTAGTAGTTACTGTCTTGTTTCATCGCTTCAACTCCCGTACGGACTCGGGAGAGGCGAAGGTCGAGAGCCATGCGTCCTCTGAAACACATCCCACAACCCAAGCTGCACTGCTTCTTGACACAACGCACATCCAACCCGGAAGCCAGCCGCACCAATGTGTCGGAGGAGTCACCGAGCGACCTGTTCAGTGTGCACTGCCTCCGGCCCGCCACAGGAGTCGCTAGTGTGCGATGAGACAAGGATATCCCTTCCCGGCCAAACCCTAACCCGGACGACGCTGGGCCAATTGTGCGCCGCCTCCCGGTCAGGGCCAGCTGCGACAGAGCCTGGGCTCGAACCCAGAATCTCTGGTAGCACTGCCTTAGACCACTGCGCCCCCCGGGAGGCCCCCTCTCCTTTATCTTTTACTGATTCTATACCACTGATTAGATATCTCCTAACTTTGGCCACATGTGGAGGCTCTATCACTGACTAGCCTATTGCTGCTTTGATAACTTATGATTGGCCAACAACGTCTACAAGCTAGACTCCACTCTGGAAGGAAAGGAAGAGTAGCAGCATATATTATACAATTTCTCTCTCTACTGCGGGAGTCACGTTGGGATCTGTACGGGCCCTTCCTGACAGGTCCGTTAAAGTAACATATTCTCCAGACCCATGATGTCATATCAGATCCGTGACAGTATTTAGAATTCTGGATCCGGAATTCCTCGGGTCCCGAATCGGGACTCGGATAGTTGGGTACAGGTTGATTCGTGAAGACCTCTAGTAGATATGTACAATAAGGGAGAATAATTTGAGATTGTTTCCCCTAGCCTGACCCAGTCATCTTGGTCATAGGAAAGATACTATCAACCTGTGAGAAGTGTATTGATGATACTGCCGCTAGCTGGTACTGGCTACAAATACAGTGTTTTCACTTGGTGCTCCTCTTTCTCTTCCTCCCTCTCTCCTCCCTCTCTCCTCCCTCTCTCCTCCCTCTCTCCTCCCTCTCTCCTCCCTCTCTCCTCCCTCTCTCCTCCCTCTCTCCTCCCTCTCTCCTCCCTCTCTCCTCCCTCTCTCCTCCCTCTCTCTCACGACTGAACGTATAACTGTGACACTGACACAGCCAGAAATAGACTTCATGCAGAAGAAGATAGATGGATCCTAGATCGCACCTTATATAGTGCAACGGCACTACTTTTAACCAGAAGAAAAGTAGTGCACTAAATATACAATAGGGCACCATTTGGGTTGTATTCATCAGGATACAATGAAAGTTTTGCAACAGTTTGAGTTTTTTAAAATCTACTTCTGTAAACTAAAACTAAATTGAAGCAACTCCAAAAGGGAAGAGAACAAACAGAGGAAGACTATTGTAGCACCTTGGTGTGCTTGGCTGAAAGACTGACAGAGGAAGGCTTGGTGTGTGTGGTTGGTTGACATGCTTCTGCATATGTGTTGCAAGCAGAGAAGGACGAATCCCTTCGATAAACACATACTAGTGCGCTAGGCTACTTGTTCAGTTGGCCATACATCTTACAAATGATAGCCCTGACCTGCCACCTCCCTAGCCCTAGCCTGCCACCTCCCTAGCCCTAGCCTGCCACCTCCCTAGCCCTAGCCTGCCACCTCCCTAGCCCTAGCCTGCCACCTCCCTAGCCCTAGCCTGCCACCTCCCTAGCCCTAGCCTGCCACCTCCCTAGCCTGCCGCCTCCCTAGCCCTAGCCTGCCGCCTCCCTAGCCCTAGCCTGCCGTCTCCCTAGCCCTAGCCTGCCGTCTCCCTAGCCCTAGCCTGCCGTCTCCCTAGCCCTAGCCTGCCGTCTCCCTAGCCCTAGCCTGCCGTCTCCCTAGCCCTAGCCTGCCGTCTCCCTAGCCTGCCGTCTCCCTAGCCTGCCGTCTCCCTAGCCTGCCGTCTCCCTAGCCTGCCGTCTCCCTAGCCCTAGCCTGCCACCTCCCTAGCCCTAGCCTGCCACCTCCCTAGCCCTAGCCTGCCACCTCCCTAGCCTGCCACCTCCCTAGCCCTAGCCTGCCACCTCCCTCACCGTAGCCCTAGCCTGCCACCTCCCTAGCCTGCCACCTCCCTAGCCCTAGCCTCCCTAGCCTGCCGCCTCCCTAGCCTGCCACTTCCCTAGCTCTCTCTCCGCCTCCCTAGCCCTAGCCTGCCACCTCCCTAACCCTAGCCTGCCACCGCCCTAGCCTGCCACCTCCCTAGCCCTAGCCTGCCACCTCCCTAGCCGTAGCCCTATCCTGCCACCTCCCTAGCCCTATCCTGCCATCTCCCTAACCCTAGCCTGCCATCTCCCTAGCCCAATCCTGCCGCCTCCCTAGCCTGCCACCTCCCTAACCCTAACCTGCCACTTCCCTAGCTCTCTCTCTCTCTCCGCCTCCCTAACCCTAGCCTGCCGCCTCCCTAACCCTAGCCTGCCGCCTCCCTAACCCTAGCCTGCCACCTCCCTAGCCCTAGCCTGCCACCTCCCTAGCCTGCCACCTCCCTAGCCCTAGCCTGCCACCTCTCTAGCCCTAGCCTGCCACCTCCCTAGCCCTAGCCTGCCACCTCCCTAGCCTGCCACCTCCCTAGCCCTAGCCTGCCGCCTCCCTAGCCTGCCACCGCCCTAGCCTGCCACCGCCCTAGCCTGCCACCTCCCTAGCCCTAGCCTGCCACCTCCCTAGCCCTAGCCTGCCACCTCCCTAGCCCTAGCCTGCCACCTCCCTAGCCTGCCACCTCCCTAGCCCTAGCCTGCCGCCTCCCTAACCCTAGCCTGCCTCCTCCCCTAGCCTGCCACCTCTCTAGCCTGCCTGCTCCCTAGCCCTAGCCTGCCACCTCCCTAGCCCTAGCCTGCCACCTCCCTAGCCCTAGCCTGCCACCTCCCTAGCCCTAGCCTGCCACCTCCCTAGCCTTAGCCTGCCACCTCTCTAGCCCTAGCCTGCCACCTCCCTAGCCCTAGCCTGCCACCTCCCTAGCCTGCCACCTCCCTAGCCCTAGCCTGCCACCTCTCTAGCCCTAGCCTGCCACCTCTCTAGCCCTAGCCTGCCACCTCTCTAGCCCTAGCCTGCCACCTCTCTAGCCTGCCACCTCCCTAGCCTGCCACCTCTCTAGCCCTAGCCTGCCATCTCCCTAACCTGCCACCTCCCTAGCCTGCCACTTCCTGACTATGAGCATGGCAAGCTGTTGGCTCATTGTGTTTTCACACACTGTCACCATCCAGCACTTTGTGCCACTTTGTGTGTAGTCTTCGGTCGATAATGCCATTTCCTAGACATTTAGGTATGTCACTTACGGCTATAAAAGAGTCTAAAAGGGGCTGCATTACACATCCTAGTGTATTGTATATCATGGATATTGTTTGTTGTGCAACCCAAAATGATACAGTATGTGTTATCCATAAGATAGCCAGTCAAATGTATTGGATTCTGTGACATGCTATTGAGGTTAAGGTGCTTTCTGGCCCTAACTGACGTGTGTGTGACATTAACTCCTCTCCCCTCCCCTCACTCCACCCCTCCATCTCCTCCTTTCCCTCTTATCTCCCTCCCACCCTCTCTCCAGAGGTTTACCAACGAGGACCACCTGGCTGTACACAAACACAAGCATGAGATGAGTCTAAAGTTTGGCCCTGCCAGGACAGACTCTGTCATTATCCAAGGTACTGGTTCTCCTAGTGAGTCTAAAATATTTCACTTTATTACTCTTCTGTTCTGGCATCCCTTTAATTTGGTACTTTTGTCAGTTGTTTAATACCCACATGTCAGTTGTGATTACCAGAACATTTTAGCCAGATAACAGGTGGGGACATCAGTGATCCTTTAAGTTAGACTTCTCTGAAGTCCACCTTTAGTGTTTGTTCTATTAGTAAACTTCAGGACCCTGTCTTTCAAAGATAATTCGTAAAAATCCCCAAAACTTCACAGATCTTCATTGTAAAGGGTTTGAACAGATTCCAATGCATGTTCAAACAACCATAAACAATGAATGAACATGCACCTGTGGAACGGTCGTTAAGACACTATCAGCTTACAGACGGTAGGCAATTAAGGTCACAGTTATGACAACTTAGGACACTAAAGAGGCCTTTCTACTGACTCTGAAAAACACAAAAAGAAAGATGCACAGGGTCACTGCTTATCTGCGTGACCCTGTAAATTGCAATGTCCGTACTGTGAGACGCGTAAGACGGCACTACAGGGAGACAGGACAGACAGCTGATCGTCTTTGCAGTGGCAGACCACGTGTAACAACACCTGCACAGGATCGGTACATCCGAACATCACACCTACGGGACAGGTACAGGATGGCAACAACAACTGTCCGAGTTACACCATGAACGCACAATCCCTTTATCAGTGCTCAGACTGTCCGCAATAAGCTGAGAGGCTGGACTGAGGTCTTGTAGGCCTGTTGTTAGGCAGGTCCTCACCAGACATCACAGCCAACAACGTCGCCTATCGGCACAAACCCACCGTCGCTGGACCAGACAGGACTGGCAGAAAGTGCTCTTCACTGGCGAGTCGCGGTTTTGTCTCACCAGGGGTGATGGTTGGATTTGCGTTTATCGTCGAAGGAATGAGCCATACACTGAGGCCTGTACTCTGGAGCGGGATCGATTTGGAGGTGGAGGGTCCGTCACGGTCTGGGGCAGTGTGTCACAGCATCATCGGACTGAGCTTGTTGTCATTGCAGGCAATCTCAACACTGCGTTACAGGGAAGACATCCTCCTCCCTCATGTGATACCTTTCCTGCAGGCTCATCCCGCATGACCCTCCAGCATGACAATGCCACCAGTCATACTGCTCGTTCTGTGTGTGATTTCCTGCAAGACAGTAATGTCAGTGTTCTGCCATGGCCAGCGAAGAGCCCGGATCTCAATCCCATTGAGCATGTTTGGGATCTGTTGGATTGGAGGGTGAGGGCTAGGGCCATTCCCCCCAGAAATGTCCGGGAACTTGTAGGTGCCTTGGTGGAAGAGTGGGGTAACATCTCGCAGCAAGAACTGGCAAATCTGGTGCAGTCCATGAGGAGGAGATGCACTGCCGTACTTAATGCAGCTGGTGGCCACACCAGATACTGACTGTTACTTTTGGTTTTGACCCCCCCCCTTTTTTCAGGGACACATTTTTCAATTTCTGTTAGTCATATGCATGTGCATATTCAGTTTCTCAGTTGTTGAGTCATGTTCATATTATTATTTACCCATTAAGTTTGCTGAAAATAAACGCAGTTGACAGTGAGAGGATGTTTCTTTTTTTGATGAGATTAGTTGAATATTGGATTAATTTGATGTTTAAATCTCTGCCAAAGTGTGTTGGAATAAAACATTAATCCAAGGACTGAAAAAAGGTGATATTTTCTAAAATAGAAATTTCTCTCTGTGTTTCTCTTCCTCCTGTTCCAGACCAGACCCCTACTCCCACTCGCTTCCTGAAGAACTGTGAGGAGGTGGGGCTGTTCAACGAGCTGGCTAGCTCCTTCGCTGAGGAGTTCAGGAAGGCCCAGGAGGACGACGACAAGCGGGCCAAGAACCCTGTGAGTAGAAATCACTTGGTCCTCCTGTAGCTTATTTGGTAGAGCATGGCGTTTGCAAGGCCAGGATGGTGGGTTTGATTCCCGGGACCACCCATATGTAAAATGTATGCACACAAGACTGCTTTGGATAAAGCTTATTCTAAATGGCATAATATTATCATATTGTAGAACTGAGGTGGTTCCACAGACCATGTTTGCCTGATTTAGGTTCTGTATTCTGAGACCTGAAGACTGGCAGTAGGTCTAGGCTTTTGTTCAGAACACAGTAGTGTTGCACACTGAAGACCAGGATTGAATTCCAGTCGGTCACATAGCCCCATCCTATCTCTGATGTGCTTTATAGTGTCTCAGTCTCCCTCCCTCCCCTCCTCTCCAGCTGCCTGCCCCCCACAGAGAGGTGGCCCTACACATGAGCTTGCAGACACCGTCAGCAGAAGCCATGAAGGTGAAGGAGGAGGAGCCTGTGGACGTTGACTCTTCCCCACCAGGAAGTCCTGATTCCTTCTCCAGCATGTCAGACAGCAGCAGGGATGCCATGGTGAGTCGAGGAAAGGTAGGGTTCAAAACTTAGGGGACATGACTGACCAGCAAACCCATGTTGAATTACCAAGTTGGTTCTGGTTAGGATTAGAGTTATGGGTTGACATGCCAGTCATGTCCCTACAGACACACCCAAAGGAAGGGGACCGAGGAGGGCCAGAGGAACGGTAGGTGTGCGAGACCAGGATGGGTGGGCACTGTGTTTTGTTGATGGAGAGCGTCTGACAGGATCTTTACTATGTCTGAGCTATCAAGAAACCATCTACAATGCATTGGGAAAGAGGCTGTATTAAACCTAGAATTTACCTTCTACTGTTGGATTCTAAACTTTGAACATTGAGATATTAAAGACATGATAGATCACAGCATAGTAGACGCATAGTATATAAAGGAGTGAGATCTGTAGAAAGACGATGGCTGTTCAATGTGCTGTGTGGACAGGAGGAGATCACAGGATTGCTATAGGGGAAGCAGATGGACATCTGTGGATTAGGTGAAGGAGAGGTTTAGGTCAGGAGGTCAGGTCAGATCCCCTGAAGGGAGTTATAATAAACCATTTTATTATCCTATTACCTTCTTCCTGTGGAACCATAAGATGTAAGGATTGGAGAGAAGGAGGAGTGTCTTAAGTGGGATATAATACACCTGTGATGTTGAGAAATGTTTTTTTTTCTGTCTGAATACAGCTGTAACAAGCCTTTTGGATGAATTAAACTTGGTTAATCTTCTGTAGTGTCCGTGAGTTATTTACTCTGAAAAATTAGAACCTAACACTACTAAACATCTGTTGTTGAACTAACAATCTCTCCTGTCTTCTCTCAGGACACTCCCCCGAGGTCAGTGCTGAGTTCTGCCCCCACCCCCACCATCGTGAGGCACGGTGCCCTCCCTATGCGTCCCAGACCAGGCTCTCTGCCACTCCACTTGGGCTTTGACGCCCTGCAGCCCACCATGCCTTCACCCACCTCCGTCATCACACCCACCCCACCCTCCAACCGCACCCTGCTGGGGTGAGTGACTGGTCCTGCACAAGCCTGGTTCTAGATTTGAAGACTGCACAGATCTGGACCCAGGCTAGTCCTCCATGGGGCCTGGAGCTCCAGTTAAAGATGGCTTTTGTATGCTGAATCCTACATCAATCCTTTTACAACCATTTAGGCTAGAGACGAGCCATTTTCTTTGCTGTAAAGCTGCAAGCATGGCTGTCATGGTTCTGAAGCACGTAAGTGCGCTTTTGAATTGGCGCCTTTTCTTAGACCATGTTGTGCTGAATAGCAAAGTTAACCAGCATATTGGTGTTGAGAACAATGTGGTGAATGCAGCCGTGGAATTAGGAGACGAGAAAACAGCCCTTTATTGTCTAAGAAAAGTCAGGAGAGAGGAAACCTCAACTTAATTAGGTCTATAATCAATAACCTAACTGTTAAATGTGCCTGGCTTTATAAATCAACCATATAAACTAAGCAACAAAAAAAACATCCTCTCACTGTCAACTGTGTTTATTTTCAGCAAACTTAACGTGTGTAAATATTTGTATGAACATAAGATTCAACAATTGAGACAAACTGAACAAGTACTGCAGTGCGTCTCCTCCTCATCGACAGCACCAGATTTGCCAGTTCTTGCTGTGAGATGCTACCCCACTCTTCCACCAAGGCACCTGCAAGTTCCCAGACATTTCTGTGGAGAATGGCCCTAGCCCTCACCCTCCGATCCAACAGGTCCCAGACGTGCTCAATGGGATTGAGATCCAGGCTCTTCGCTGGCCATGGCAGAACACTGACATTCCTGTCCTGCAGGAAATCACACACAGAACGAGCAGTATGGCTGTTGGCATTGTCATGCTGGAGGGTCATGTCAGGATGAGCCTGCAGGAAGGGTACCACATGAGGGAGGAGGATGTCTTCCCTGTAACGCACAGCATTGAGATTGCCTGCAATGACAACAAGCTCAGTCCGATGGTGCTGTGACACACCGCCCCAGACCATGACGACCCTCCACCTCCAAATCGATCCCTCTCCAGAGTACATGCCTTGGTGTAACGCTCATTCATTCGATGATAAACGCGAATCTGGCCATCACTCATGAGACAAAACTTTGACTTGTCAGTGAAGAGCACTTTTTGACAGTCCTGTCTGTTCCAGTGACAGTGGGATTGTGCTCATAGGCGACGTTGTTGCCGGTGATGTCTGGTGAGGACCTGTCTTACAACAGGACTACAAGCCCTCAGTTCAGCCCCTCGCAGCCCATCGCGGACAGTCTGAGCACTGATGGAGGGATTGTGCGTTCCTGGTGTAACTCGGACAGTTGTTGTTGCCATCCTGTACCTGTCCCGCAGGTGTGATGTTCGGATGTCCCGATCCTGTGCAGGTGTTGTTACAAGTGGTCTGCCACTGCAAGGACGATCAGCGGTCTGTCCTGTCTCCCTGTAGCGGCGTCTCACAGTACGGACATTGTAATTTATTGCCCTGGCCACGTCTGCAGTCCTCATGCCTCCTTGCAGCATGCCTAAGGCACATCCACGCAGATGAGCAGGGACCCTGGGCATCTTTCTTTTGGTGTTTTTCAGAGTCCGTAGAAAGGCCTCTTCAGTGTCCTAAGTTTTCATAACTGTGACCTTAATTGCCTTGTGTCTGTAAGCTGTTAGTGTCTTCACGACCGTTCCACAGGTGCATGTTCATTAATTGTTTATGGTTCATTGGACATTGCATGGGAAACGGTGTTTAAACCCTTTACAATGAAGATCTGTGAAGTTATTTGGATTTGTACGAATTATCTTTGAAAGACAGGGTCCTGAAAAGGGAATTTTCTATTTTTGCTGTGTTTACATCTACTGAAATATGACAGTTTCTGCTTCTGTAACCTGTTTAAGTGTTTGTTTAATAGCTTACTGATACCTTGAGCATCGACCCTCATGCAACCACATGTTGGGTAAACAATTTCACAAGTTTGGCTGTTTTAAGTCTGTGCTTTGATGTAATAAAGGCTTTACAGACCATTCTCTCTGGTATTATTTATTTATTGTTTACACTCTTCCAAATTGTCATAAAAATATAATAATAATAATAATAATAATAACCCACCTTTTTCCTTGATCTCATTCCTATTATTATAATAATAAGTCATGTCATCATCATTAGTAGGCAGGGCATAGCAGCCTTGTATAACCACCATCGATCTGTAGGGCTGTTTAGTCTTAACACCGTAACTTACTTAGGACTATATTTCAATACTTCTACGGGCTACTGTATCAATCTATAATTTATTTGTTCATGTCATCACACAGCATACGAGTCATTCATGATTTGAAATGCAATCAAGCATTTGTTTTAAAATAAAATAAAGTGGCCGTGGAATAATTAGCATAAACAATAAATAGGCCTAAACCGTTCCATTTCGGAAAATGTATTCACGAATGAATGTGACTGTTAGTCTTCTTTGTAATAAAGGCTTTACAAAATATTACAACAGACTCTCTAGTAGGCTTAAAATTGATTTAATGTTTACATTGTTCCAAACAGTCAGAAAATGACAATCTAACAGCACCTGTTTGGCACATAATAATAACATAATATGCACACAGCGTATTTTTCTTGATCTGCACTATTTTCCACAACGAACTTCTCCTTTACCTCCTGAGCAACCAGTAAACATTCTCCCCTTTCAAGTTTGTCACGTCCTCTGCATCCATTTTGCTGTCACGTGTTGCGGCGTTCAGAGTTTATGACCAATTTATTGATGTGATTTAAGGTATGCGATGCATTTGTCACGTAAAGAGAGCAAGGGTTGAGGGAATAGGGAATTTTTTTCTCCTAAACAAATTAGGGATTTCGGTGACAACTTTTCAGTCAGAAATTTCTGTTATTATGTTACCGCTTCATTAACACGGACAGTGCGATGCACTTTGATGTTCTGTGGTGGTTGCTGCAGCAGGGAGGAGAGCGAGACAATGGGTGCTAGTCACACAGTCACTCGCTGTCTTTTTTTATTTTCAACACAGCACAGCAAGTCTGAGCCAGGCCCGGCACAATCAAATCAATTGAGGTCGGACTCCCTCTAGTAATTTGTGTATTTTCATTAAAGCATCAGACAAGCTCAGTGCATATATTTGATTTGATTAAAACACATAGGATGTATCTATATATGGAAAATGTTTATTTAGATCAGTCGAAAGAACAGACAACTCTGTCCTGACTTTTGATATTTTTTTGGGGAGTCTGGGACAGCCCTAAACTGAGTTAGGACATCTGTATCTTTGTAGTGACTGGGTGTACATCATCCAAAGTGTAATGAATCACTTCACCATGCTAAAAGGGATATTCAATGTCTGCTTTTTTATTTATTTTTTACCCGTCTACCATTAGGTGCCCTTCTTTGCGAGGCATTGGAAAACCTCACTGCTCGACTGAGGGACCTTGCAATTATCTGTATGTGTGGGTACAGAGATGAGGTAGTCATTCAAAAATAATGTTAAACAGTATTATTGCACACACAGTGAGTCCATGCAACTTATTTTGTGACTTGTAAAGCACATTTTTACACCTGAACTTATTTAGGCTTGCCACATCAAAGGGGACATTTCATCTTTTCATTTTTAATCAATTTGTAAAAATTTCTAAAAGCACATTTCCACTTTGACATTATGGGGCATTGTGTGTGTGTGTGTGGGCCCCATGACAAAAAAATCTAAATTTGAATACATTTTAAATTCAGGCTGTAACACAACAAAATGTGGAAAAAGTCCAGGGATGTGAATCATTTCTGAATGCAATGTAGTTACGAGAGATCTCGTTGGATTTGACCTGTTTTTGCATTGCCATTGAGGGCTTCCACCATATTAAAGTAGTCTGCTTTGGTGGGCATTCCTATGGGTCTAGTGGGATTAGCCAATGATCAGAGTATTGGATTCTCCTTCAAATTGGGTTACCTGGTTTGTAAATGGCTTTAAGCAGTATCATTTCCATGGCCACAATAAATTAATGACACACAGGATTTGGTTCAGGACTCCAGCACTGCAGGTGTCGGTAAATCACCATTATAAGCTTTCTGCTTTTTTCAAACACAAAAATAAAATTGACTACTTCATAATGGAGATGGCTTCAATGGATCTACCTGTGCTGTCATAGTCGCCATTATGGGACAGATGCAAAGAATAGATCTCTAACTAACTCTATACCTACTCACTAGGCCACTTCTGTACATCTGAAAGGATTGGATAGGTGTGTCCAATATGGTGTCAATTCCACCTACCCTATCAGAGGGCAAGATTAAGCTTTTTAAATACATGTTTTTCTTCCACCAGTAACCCTCTACCTCTTTTTGTTTTCTGTAGCTCTCCCACTGGCCACTACCCCGTGATGATGCACCTTACCAATGGGCTCCTGCCTGGTCCTATGCAGATACCCTCTGTCATTTCTGTACGTGCCCTGCCTTCACCCACCTGTCTGTCCTTGTCTGGTTTGGGAACTGTGGTTGTTGCCAATTCTGATTGACGCGGAAGCTGACCTTCGCTAAGGGAGTAGCATATCAGTCAAAGTCTAGGTTGATCCAGTTTTTAAAAATAATGAAATTGTATGCTTGCACTAGTTGTCTATAATGTGTATTGATTCACATAGAAGCATATATTGAGCACTTTGAAAAGACTGACATTGAGGTAGTATCTCACTTTGCTAGCCTGAGCTCCGACCTAGCTAGGTCGTTAAAGTGCGTGTGTGTTGTCTCCAGCTGGCCCGGCCCATGCACATGGTGCCCAACATTCCCGGCATCCCTGGTCCTCCTCTGGGAGGCGGCAGCAGCGGCTCCCACTCCGTGTACACCACACACTCTGAGGCCAAGATGGTGAGAGCTCTCTCTCTATTTCTGTCTCTCTCTATTTCTGTCGCTCTGGCTTTCTTGCTCTTTCTCACTCAACATCTCTCTGTCTCTCGCTTTCGATCTTGCTTTTCTCTGTTTCGCTCTGCCTTTCTCCGGTTCACCTTTCCTTCTCTCTCTTTCTTTCTTTTCTTCCCTATAGTGTTTGTTCCCTCCCACTCTCTGTATGTTCATCACATGACAGAGATTGCAGTCCAATAATAGTTTTGATGAACATTCGGAGTGCTTGTATAGGAAAAGATCAGATACATAATCAGGTGTGTTTAAGCAGGTACATTGGGAGTGATAACATGAATGGACAGGTGTGTGTGTGTGTGGTTGTGTCTCTCTTGTGTGTATAGTGTTATGTGTGTGTATGTGGGGTTAATGTTAACATGGCCCTGGTTGTCCTGTCTCCTGTAGAGGCTGAAGGCAGCACTAGCACAGCAGAGTTTAGGGGGTCAGATGGGGGGTGTGGCCGGCAGCCCCATGCACCCCCAGAGGATGGAGCAGAGCCAGCTATTGGTGCAGCACCCAGACGCACCCTCCCCCGCACAGCCACAGGTAGGACAACATAGAGACATGGACCCTCCCCTGCACAGCCATTTTAGTAATTTAGCAGACTCTCTTATCCAGAGCAACTTAGAGTGCATTCATCTTAAGATAGCTAGGTGGAACAACCACGTTTCTTAAGTAGCTATCAGCCAAGTCAGTGGTGGGAGGGGGGGGGGGTTCAGATGTTTTCGGAAGATGGACAGGGACTCTGTGGGAGTCCAGGACAGAGAAGAACTGGACTGAGTGGGAGATTCCCTCCCGGAGGGGTTGGAGGGCCAAGAGACACAGAACTTGGTAGTACTCAGGTTGGGATATCGGGTTTGAGCATAGTCTGAAGGTAGGGAGAGAATGGCAGTTCCTTTTGCTGCTCCGTAGGCATGTACCATGGTCTTGTAATGGATGTGCGCTTCGACTGGAAGCCAGTGGAGTGTGCGGAGGAGCAGGGTGACATGGGAGATCTTGGGAAGGTTGAACACCAGGTGGCCTGCGGCATTCTGGATAAGTTGCAGGGATTTCATGGCACAAGCGGGGAGTCCAACCAACAGTAAGTTGCAGTAGTCCAGACTGGAGATGACAAGTGCCTGGATTAGGACCTGCGTCACTTCCTGTGTGAGGGAGGGTTGTACTCTACAGATGTTGTAGTGCATGAACCTGCAGGAGCGAGTCTCTGCTTTTGTTTTTGCAGAGAACGATTTGTCTCAGGATTTGTTGTCCAGGGTCACGCCAAGTTTCTTTGCAGTCAGAGTGTGTAGAGGAGAATCTGGTGGTTCACGGTGTTGATGACAGCGTATAGATCTAGGAGGAGAGTGAGTCAGCTTTGGAAGTGCGTAGAGCCTCCGTGACACAGAAGAGAGCAGTCTCGGTTGAGTGACTCGTCTTGAAGCGTGACTGGTTATGGGGTCAAGAAGTTTGTTCTGAGAGAGATAGTGAAAAACTGCACGGTCAAGTGTTTTGAAAAGAAAAGAAAAGAAAGAAGGGATACCAGTCTGTACTTTTTGATATCAGAGAGGTCGAATGTTGGTTTCTTGAGGAGGGGAGCGACTCTGGCCATTTTAAAGTCAGAGGGGAAACAGCCAGTGGTCAGGGATGTGTTGATAGTCTGGAGAAGGGATGAGGGGATGGGGTCGAGCGGGCAGGTTGTCAGGCAGCCAGACCTCTCTAGTCTCACGATTTCATCTGGAGAAAGAGGTCAAGTGGTAGTTTGGTGTAAGTGGGATCAGTGGACTCAATAGGCTGAGTGAATGAGGAGAGGATGTCGTCAACCTTCTTTTCAAAGTGGTTGACAAAGTCTCCCGCAGAGAGGGAGGAGGGAGCGGGTGGAGGATCAAGGTGGAAAACCGGGTCCTAGCCCTGTTCTGTAAGCTCACAATGAGCCACTCAGCCATGGCGCCGGAGGGGAGGGCCGAGCCGACCGGGAGGAAAGGGGACAGTGCGAGTCATAGGATGTGGAAAGGGAGGAGAGTAGGGTCGACGAGGCAGAATTAGGAAACAGGAGGGAGAAGGATTTAGCATAAGGAAGAGATGATGGGATAGAAGAGGAGAGAGTAGTGGGGGAGAGAGAGCGATGATTGCAACAACACGTGACCATCTGTGTAGGGGCTAAGTGGGTAGGGTTGGAGGTAAGGGAGACCGAAAAGGAAGCAAAGTAGTGATCAGAGACCTGGAGAGGGAAGATGAGCGTAATGCCTGGCATGTGAGTGGGACTGGTAAGGTCAAATTAGGCAAAGAGGGGAAAGAAAGAGTTGGAAAGAAATTAATCAAAGGCAGATGTCGGGAGATTGAAGTTGCCCAGAACGATGAGTGGTGAGTCATCGTCAGGAAACTAGCTTATCAAGGGGTCAAGCTCATTGAGGAACTCTCTAAGAGCACCTGGTGGGTGATAGATGACAACAATGTTAAGTGTGAGTGGACAAGTGACAGTGACATAATGGAATTCAAATGAGGAGATGGACAGGTGAGGTAGAAAAGATCTCCACTTAGGCGAAATGAATATACACACACACACGCACGCATTTAAATTGTAAAGAGTACACATGGACACTTTTGTGGCCACAATAGACAATTATCAAAACCCTCTTGACTTGGATCTTCATGACTCGTGGTTCATTGACATCAGTAAAATGTAGAATTATAATTTAGGCACTAAAATACTTTTTTATCAGTCTTGTTCTGGGACTTCCAGTGTTGAGCTCAATCTGTCTAGCCCACTCCCCTGTCTCAACCCATGTCTGCCTGCTGCTATGACTCTACCATCCCCCCCTCTCTCCCTCTCCCCTCCAGGTGTCTCCGGCTCAGCCTACCGGTGGTCGGCGGCGGCGTGCAGCGGGGGACGACCCGGATGATAGACGGCAGCGTTTCCTGGAGCGGAATCGGGCAGCCGCCTCGCGCTGCCGACAGAAACGCAAAGTCTGGGTCAACTCCCTGGAGAAGAAGGCAGAGGAGCTCTCCTCCATGAACGTCTCCCTGGCGGTGAGTGTAAGGTCACACTACTCTGCTCTCATCTCTCCTTTCTTCAGCCACCTACTCATTGAGATATGTCTATCTATCCAGTTTGACTTGTCTCAGCATTATCGTTGCCTTTCTCTGTGAGTCATGTCAAAAAAGGAAAGCTCACACACAGTTTAATGCTGCTATTCAGTCCCCAATGCTTCATCACAAAGTGTAATGCTGCTATTCAGTCCCCAATGCTTTTTCACACAGTTTAATGCTGCTATTCAGTCCCCAATGCTTCATCACACAGTTTAATGCTGCTATTCAGTCCCCAATGCTTCATCACACACAGTTTAATGCTGCGATTCAGTCCCCAATGCTTTATTCCTGCCCCTTACATTGGAGATGTGCATACCATGCTGCTTTCTTAAATGTTTTTATCCATCTGCCCAGGGACTACAGATAAACTGCCAGATTGCTAAATCTGGCACATTTACAGCAATGTTTCTTGATGTGCATTGTCCCAGTCCCCCCAAAAATACATATCTCTCTCATTTGCTTCATCAACAGTGACTTCAGACCATTGTTACCTCCTCTCTGTTTGTGTATTGGTGTGAGAAAACATAGCAGTATTGACTCATTGTTATTGTAATTATTAATAATAATAGTATTGACTCATTGTGTTACTGTGTCTCCTCAGAATGAGGTGTCTCTACTGAGGAATGAGGTGGCTCATCTCAAACAGCTGCTGCTGGCTCATAAGGACTGCCCTGTCACCACTCGACAGAAGAGTATGGGTGAGCCTGCTAGCTAGTGGCATCTAGAAAACACACAGAAACCTCTGCTGTTTGATGCAAGCATTTTATAACGTTATATAGTCAGTGTGTTTGGCTAGTTCATATCACTACCGTGGCTTAGTCAGTGTCTAGTTCAGATCACTACCATGGCTTAGTCAGTGTCTAGGTCAGATCACTACCATGGCTTAGTCAGTGTCTAGGTCAGATCACTACCGTGGCTTAGTCAGTGTCTAGGTCAGATCACTACCGTGGCTTAGTCAGTGTCTAGGTCAGATCACTACCGTGGCTTAGTCAGTGTCTAGGTCAGATCACTACCGTGGCTTAGTCAGTGTCTAGGTCAGATCACTACCGTGGCTTAGTCAGTGTCTAGGTCAGATCACTACCGTGGCTTAGTCAGTGTCTAGGTCAGATCACTACCGTGGCTTAGTCAGTGTCTAGGTCAGATCACTACCGTGGCTTAGTCAGTGTCTAGGTCAGATCACTACCGTGGCTTAGTCAGTGTCTAGGTCAGATCACTACCATGGCTTAGTCAGTGTCTAGTTCAGATCACTACCATGGCTTAGTCAGTGTCTAGTTCAGATCACTACCATGGCTTAGTCAGTGGCTAGTTCAGATCACTACCTTGGCTTAGTCAGTGGCTAGTTCAGATCACTACCTTGGCTTCAAATCAAATCAAATTGTATTTGTCACATACACATGGTTAGCAGATGTTAATGCGAGTGTAGCGAAATGCTTGTGCTTCTTGTTCCGACAATGCAGTAATAACCAACAAGTAATCTAACTAACAATTCCAAAACTACTACCTTATACACACAAGTGTAAGGGGATAAAGAATATGTACATAAAGATATATGAATGAGTGATGGTACAGAGCGGCATAGGCAAGATGCAGTAGATGGTATCGAGTACAGTATATACATATGAGATGAGTATGTAAACAAAGTGGCATAGTTAAAGTGGCTAGTGATACATGTATTACATAAAGATGCAGTAGATGATATAGAGTACAGTATATACGTATACATATGAGATGAATAATGTAGGGTATGTAAACATTATATTAGGTAGCATTGTTTAAAGTGGCTAGTGATATATTTTACATCATTTCCCATCAATTCCCATTATTAAAGTGGCTGGAGTTGAGTCAGTGTGTTGGCAGCAGCCACTCAATGTTAGTGGTGGCTGTTTAACAGTCTGATGGCCTTGAGATAGAAGCTGTTTTTCAGTCTCTCGGTCCCCGCTTTGATGCACCTGTACTGACCTCGCCTTCTGCATGATAGCGGGGTGAACAGGCAGTGGCTCGGGTGGTTGTTGTCCTTGATGATCTTTATGGCCTTGCTGTAGCATCGGGTGGTGTAGGTGTCCTGAGGGCAGGTAGTTTGCCCCCGGTGATGCGTTGTGCAGACCTCACTACCCTCTGGAGAGCCTTACGGTTGTGGGCGGAGCAGTTGCCGTACCAGGCGGCTTAGTCAGTGTCTAGTTCAGATCACTACCGTGGCTTAGTCAGTGTCTAGGTCAGATCACTACCGTGGCTTAGTCAGTGTCTAGGTCAGATCACTACCGTGGCTTAGTCAGTGTCTAGGTCAGATCACTACCGTGGCTTAGTCAGTGTCTAGGTCAGATCACTACCTTGGCTTAGTCAGTGGCTAGTTCAGATCACTACCGTGGCTTAGTCAGTGTCTAGGTCAGATCACTACCGTGGCTTAGTCAGTGTCTAGGTCAGATCACTACCGTGGCTTAGTCAGTGTCTAGGTCAGATCACTACTGTGGCTTAGTCAGTGTCTAGGTCAGATCACTAC
Source organism: Oncorhynchus kisutch (assembly GCF_002021735.2). NCBI lineage: Eukaryota > Metazoa > Chordata > Actinopteri > Salmoniformes > Salmonidae > Oncorhynchus > Oncorhynchus kisutch. The sequence goes on along the minus strand of NC_034190.2, from coordinate 77,385,478 downwards.
CGTGGCTTAGTCAGTGTCTAGGTCAGATCACTACCTTGGCTTAGTCAGTGTCTAGGTCAGATCACTACCATGGCTTAGTCAGTGTCTAGGTCAGATCACTACCGTGGCTTAGTCAGTGTCTAGGTCAGATCACTACCGTGGCTTAGTCAGTGTCTAGGTCAGATCACTACCGTGGCTTAGTCAGTGTCTAGGTCAGATCACTACCGTGGCTTAGTCAGTGTCTAGGTCAGATCACTACCGTGGCTTAGTCAGTGTCTAGGTCAGATCACTACCGTGGCTTAGTCAGTGTCTAGGTCAGATCACTACCGTGGCTTAGTCAGTGTCTAGGTCAGATCACTACCGTGGCTTAGTCAGTGTCTAGGTCAGATCACTACCGTGGCTTAGTCAGTGTCTAGGTCAGATCACTACCGTGGCTTAGTCAGTGTCTAGGTCAGATCACTACCGTGGCTTAGTCAGTGTCTAGGTCAGATCACTACCGTGGCTTAGTCAGTGTCTAGGTCAGATCACTACCGTGGCTTAGTCAGTGTCTAGGTCAGATCACTACCGTGGCTTAGTCAGTGTCTAGGTCAGATCACTACCGTGGCTTAGTCAGTGTCTAGGTCAGATCACTACCGTGGCTTAGTCAGTGTCTAGGTCAGATCACTACCGTGGCTTAGTCAGTGTCTAGGTCAGATCACTACCGTGGCTTAGTCAGTGTCTAGGTCAGATCACTACCGTGGCTTAGTCAGTGTCTAGGTCAGATCACTACCGTGGCTTAGTCAGTGTCTAGGTCAGATCACTACCGTGGCTTAGTCAGTGTCTAGGTCAGATCACTACCGTGGCTTAGTCAGTGTCTAGGTCAGATCACTACCTTGGCTTAGTCAGTGTCTAGGTCAGATCACTACCGTGGCTTAGTCAGTGTCTAGGTCAGATCACTACCGTGGCTTAGTCAGTGTCTAGGTCAGATCACGAGATCACCATGGTCGGAATAAGAAAAAGGCTTTGTTGTTAGAACCGATGAGCCAGTAAGTACATATGCTAAATGTCTTCTAATGGGGGTTAAGTGATTGAAATAGCTTGTTGTGGTTTCTGGTGCCTCTATTCTTTCTACCATGTAAACGGGTAAACTCATCCCTGGAACTCTTGTCTCTGTGCTGTAGGAGAAGACAGCATAATGAAAGACATGTCGGAGCCCACCGGCTCCACAGCACCCGTCATCCAGCACAGCTCCCTGCCCAGTCCCTCTCCTTCCTCGGGCCCCAACGGCATAAGGATCCGGGCGGCCGCCGAGGCCATGTCTGTGCTGGCCAGGATGGGTCAACACCAGCAGCACCAGCAGAGGAGAGAAGAGAGGGATGGAGGGAGAGATGTGAGGGATGGACCCTCCTCCCACATCATCATGGCCACACATTCACACCACTCTGCCAGATGATGAGCATATCACACACCACAGCCCGGGACTGTACGGTTCACACAGCACCAGGCACCACCCTACATGGGCAGGAGGAGAGCACAGGAGAGGGTAGTGGAGGAAGAGAGCAACCCCCCCCCCAAAAAAAGTAATGCCTTCTTAGTCAAATAAACCTTCTCAGGTGAGCAGAGGAGTAGTTACATGATACAATCCTCCCTCCTCTACTCTCTGCCCATGCTGTGTCAGCCACTTTTGTGTCAGGCCTGGAGCCTTGCTGAAGCTCAGCAACAACAGCCTTCTGGGAATAGACCGGGACGATAGAAGAGGAAGAGCGTCTTGTTCTGTTCAATATGCCATATATAGACTATATACAGGGGCTGGACTCAACACCCCTCGTATTCCCCCCTACAACCCTCTCGCATTGCCTCAGCCTCTATGAACTTCACTGGACTGTAAGGACTGCATAGCGTCGTCCCGAGTGTCGTAACTGTCATTGTGATAAACTCGGACACTCAGACACACATACTCAGCATTAACATTGAGTTGATTCGTGTTTGTTGTTTATCAAGTGATATACCAAAGCCCTGATCACTGCAGGGGTCCATACTATTGTAACAGGGGGTTGTGGCCTTGCTCTCCTGCACATGTTGACACGTTTTATTCACACACAAAAATGGGTTTTAATGATTTAAGCTCCAACTCCATAGATGCAATAGTTTTGTATACTCTAAAATATATTTTCAATTTGATCTGTGGAATCCCTAGCAGTTTTGTAAAAGCGATTTTCATTGAGGATCTGTCGCAGTTGTTCACGAAAAAGCTTGACCTTATTTTTAGCCCTTTATGATGCGTGTGTGTGTGTGTGTGTGTACATCAAGCAGTTTGTTGATTCAAGGTCTGATAAAACAAGATCTGGTTTGGTAGCATTTGACATCTTGTTATATTAGCGTCTTTGTTGTATTCCTGTGCAGCTTTCTTTTACAACTTTATCGGCACATTACTATTTGCAGCTTGGGCCATAGAGAACCAAATGATCTTCTGTGTGACGGAAAGCTGAAAGCTAAAAATAATGTATTTAGTGTACACTCATTTACAAATGATTTATACACTTAAGTGTTTTTCAAAGAAAATCTTTTCACTTTTAGCTTCAGAATTTCTTTGGGACTGCAGGTTTGTGTGACTAAACAAATCCAACCTCCTGTCCTCTGTCTAACCATTTCCTCTCCCGTGCAATTTTTGTATTTATTTGTTTCTAAATGTATGTCATTACCATCTTTTATGAAATCTTATCTGATAGAAAAAGCTTTTCCTAACTGGCCTTTGTCGCCCTCGTCTGTTTTCTGAACCTTCTGGAGGTGGTACCTTTAGTGCTTCAACCTTGCTGCTTTCTGGAGCGTGATGGGCTGCTGTTAAGTCTCCAGGGTCGCGTTCATTAGGTACCAAACACGACAAAACGGACTGAAACAACAAGGCACGTGCTCATTTTCGTTTGCCGTTGCAAAACGTTATGAAACGTTTTCCGTTGAGTGCACTAATGAACACAAACCTGGCTGTTCTTTATTAATGACTCTATCCAAAACAAAGCCATGTTACTCTTTAGCCGAGCGTGTATGTGTGTGTTTTTACAAACAGCACTGACACATCTGGACTCAGACACACACATCGTTTGAAAACGATTTTGCCTTAAATAATCACTTTCGTGCCTCCGACATCCTTCTCAAAGATTGGGTTGCATGAAAAAACCTTATGGTTCTGCCTTAGGAAGAAAAAAAAATGTTTCAGAAATTAAAAGCCATTAGCAATGGGGTAACAACTGATGAGCTTTTTTTTTTACATGGTGAGAATTTTTCGTATTGTAGATGTAAAATGTCACAATGGCGTCTCACCACATTATCATTGTTGTGTGTTGTACACTGCCATCTAGTGGAGTAATTTGACCTTCACCTTCTCTCACAAGGATGGGAAATTTAACTTTGAGGGAAATTCCTTCAGAACTCTTATGGCAGTCTCAGAACAGTTTAAATTCTTCAGGGATCTCCCCCCTATTTAGTTTTAGACATTTCGTTTTTAGAAAAACAAACCACCTAAACAAGCGATTTAATCTTGTTGTTCTGTATTTGTTTAGAACTTCCCCCACCATCTATCTAATGTATGTGTAACCATTTGCAGTGTTTAATCCTGCAGAAATAACTAGGGTATCAGTCCCAAAAACATAAGCGCATGTCTAAATGCACTAAAATATGCAGGTTTATCGTTAATTATTTTCCTTTTTTTTTTTCTCTGTGTCAACTATGGTTTGTCCTGAACACAGGTTCTCTTTCAGTAACATCAAAAGTTATGCTATTTCTTTTGTCTTGATAATGTATTTTATATATAATGGGACTGGTTCCGGATCCAGATTAAGCCGAGTTCTACACTAAAAAGCATGTTCAATGGAGATTCTCAATTGAAGGTACTTCTTAGACCAGAGCTAGATTCAATCTGTGTTCAGGAAACTGGCCCAACAAGGATTGCTACTCAGTAACTACTGACACATCTCACATAACTGAACCGCTTTGTCATTGTACCACAGTCCCAATGGTAAACCCTATTCCCCATTTTATTACACTACTTTTGACCAGGGCTCTGTACTATATAGGGAATAGGGTATGCTACCCTACAGTGACCGTCCCAATGGTTACCCTGTCAGGCGTTGTGTAGTACTCTGAGCTGGCACTAGCTAGCTGTCCCTTTTATAAATAGACGATTGTTCATATGAAATGGAAAAAACTCAACTTTATTTAGCTTTCATATCAGTTAATTGTCATTGGCACTTTGTTCATTCTTTCATTTAAAAAAAATAATTTCTCCAGTATTTTTAAAATTGCGTGCTATTGTCACGAGGACTATATACAAATACTCTGGCATGATAAACGCTTCCTCTGTTATATATTTTTGTGTTGTAATGATAAGATATAGAAATGTATTTGTTTTAGTACATCAATGTCTTTTAGTTTTTTTTCCTATCAAAAAGGCTTAGTGTAACCCAACAGCCGGACGACGCCGGAACCATAGAACTGGAATCATGATTCTACTCCCATGGCTGGAAACTCTGCTCTGTCTGGACTGCCTGTTACTCACAATAACTTATTGTTACATTGTCTTCATGGAAATCGGGTTTTTTTATTTTTATTTTTTTAACCCCTCTCAAAATATGAACAGTTGTTGTGAGCAAGTAACAGAATTGTATAAGAAAAATAACAGTTTTACCTATGAGAAGACCATTTGTTTTGTATTTACATTTTTCATTCACACTCCCATGAAAGAATTGTTGGACTGATCATTTTTAAAATGTTCCTTATTGTACTATACATATCTGTACTAGGCTATATGAATATATTTACTTTTCCATGCATGTCTAAGTGAAACTACTATGAACACTTACCGTGCTGCAGCTTTAATTAAACAAATAACTTAATGAATATCAAACGTTTCTGTAATATTTGATTCAGACAATTTCAACACAACAGATTCTCTCAATTCATTTCAATCTCAATTGAAGGGGTTTTATTGGGATGGGAAACATATGTTTACATCGCCAAAGAAAGTGAAATAAACAATAAAAATGAACAGTAAACATTACACTCACAAGTTCAAAAGGTTTAGAGATGTTTTGAATGTCATTGTCTATACAGTGTTGTAATGATGTGAAAGTACAAAAGGGAAAATAAATATGGTTTGTATTTAAAATGGTGTTTGTTCTTCACTGGTTGCCCTTTTCTTGTGGCAACAGGTCACAAATATTGCTGCTGTGATTGCACACTGTGGTATTTCACCCAGTAGATATGGGAGTTAATCAAAATTGGATTTGTTTGTGGGTCTGTGTAATCTATGGGGAGTGTGTCTAATATGGTCATACATTTGGCAGGAGGTTTGGAAGTGCAGCTCTCTCTGTGTGTGTTACATGTTCACTTAAATGAGTTCTCAATTCTGCAGTAGCCTATCCCTGTACTGAATATTTTTGGCCAACTAATCTGTGCAGTCCTTACTTTATAATTACTACATGCATGCTTGCCACGCGTTGCCATCTGTAACTGCATCAGCGATGTACTGAGGACAATAATGAGAGCATCAACATCAAGGATAAGAGTGACATTTTCCTGGCTCAGAAACAGACTAAGGTGGATACTTGGCATGGGCCAGTGCGCACGTGGTTCTTCGCCACCGAATGATCCTTCCAAATGTACCCCTACTAGCTAACCTCTGGAACACAATTTATTACGTCCCTAACAGACTAAGGGAGTCTTTTTTTTTTTTGACAACTTTTTTCATATTTTCTCTAAGGTGACCCATGGAATCAGCAGGGTGGCCACCTTAATATTGTCTGAAGGAAAAATCCTGATGTTGGAGGCATGCTCATCTTATACCACCCCATACAGACCCAGTTCGATCGACCGTACATCCACACCGCGATATGAAACGTTGATTTGAACATGTGGGTCATGCGGCGCCCCACTCACTGTCTGATTCATATCGCTTGATTTCTGATGATAGTTGCCGATTATATAGACCTGATTGCAATGGTATCGGGTGCTTTTACAGTCCACTCTATGATGCATATGAGATGGTAGACCAGCGAGGCCACACGTTGGTATGATAAGTATATGACTACTCACCCGGGTTATCTTCAGTGTGTCATATACATTAAACTGTACTGATGCAACTGTAGGATTTACAACTGTACCATATAATCCGTTTTATTGTACACAGTTGTAACATCTCTAGATGAACACGAGAGGGAGGACAAGCTGTATGTCTCGATATAGAGCATGTTTTGGGTGCAGTAATTTGCCATGCCGCTAGTGCGATTCTAGTACAGAGATCGCGTGACCGTTAATATTTGCCTTTGGTGAATTCTCCCTCTTATGGCGGAGGGAGCAGTCGGCGCAATGGATTGTCACTTCAATTCAAATGCATATTTCGTGTTTTGAAGGCAGTATTTTGAAATAGAAGAGATTTCGTTTTTACTTAAAGCTCACTTTGTTGTATTCTTTTTACGTCATGGCGGACCGTAGCGTGGATTTTTCCGGTATACCAAAAGAGGTTCGAGACCATTTGGCGGAGTTGGAATTGGAGCTATCGGAAGGTAAGGAGGGTGATGAGGCTAACGTAGGGGAGTGAATTCAAATTCACACCATGTAGCTTGCTAGCTAACCCACACCGGTATCGATCAAATTAGCACTATGTTTATCTTATTGTATAAGGTGAAAAGCAACATTTGAAGCTAATATAGACACACAATCATATTCAGCCAGTAATGTCTGAATGGCTAGCCAGCTAGCAACCTTTTTCTGTTAGCATTGCATTGACAGACAGTAGAAAGAGAATGGCTCGACCGTGGCCGTGGGTTCTCTTGTCTGTGACGGTCTCGTCCTAGTCTAGGTTGAATCATTCAAATCAATCATTTCATAGCTGTTCTATATGTAAAGTAATTGATTAATGTGTATTCCCTTACATATCCACGATTGAATATCAAAGCCACACTTGTCAGAATCATCTGCTAAATTTGCTAATCATGTATCTTCTTGACCATCAACTCACGATTGGTGTCTAGAACCAGTATGTTGCTGTGTTAACCTGAGACTGACGGTGACATTACCCGTCAGTGGATGTATTAATTAATGGAATGTAGGGGTTTCAGTCGAGTAATTCTGCATTGCACAACCTGCTTCTCACTGTGTGGGTTTGTGACTGCAGAATGGTAGATGACAGCCATATATGTATATATTCCATTCCTTTACATAGGATATGTGTGTATTAGGTATTTGTTGTGGAATTGTTAAGATGACTTGTTAGATATTGCTGCACTGTCGGGACAATAAGCACAAGCATTTCGCTACACTCGCAATAAAATATCTGAAAAACATGTGTATGTGACCAATTTGATTTGACAGTCATTGTGATGAAATGTCAGTACTGATACTCATCACCTATTCATACAGTACATTCACCTGTTGTCTCTAGGATTTAAAATGTTGCTATGAGTCAACGTAGTGTAGGACAGGATGTGATATCATACGGCCCTCTGCATGGCTTGACCTGAGAGAGTAACCTTTTCACACACCAATGACATAGGCTTCTTCATTTGCCTAGGCACACTCAATATGAGCTTGAGCTGTGCGTGTGTTAGTTGTGGCAGGGAAGTGTTTGTTGTGTGTGTGGCCACATGTGGCACAGGCCCCCATCCCTCCAACAGCTGCACTATAACATCATTGTTTGTCCCTGGGATGCGTTAAGTAGGATGGAGCGTTGTTAAGCATTTAATGAAACAGAAACAGTTGAAGAACGGCGTGATTATGTCTGCCTATTGATTGATTGTTGTATGGTGTGCTGCACAAGTTTTGCGATGTTTTTTTTTAATGGCCATACTCACCAAATCAGAGGAAACATACCTCAAAAGCCTTAAAGAATGCTCCGCACTGTTTTGTGGAAACGTGTCATTCAGTACAAACTGCCACACACAACGTAACAAACGTTGAACCGAACGCACCCCTGGGGCTGCTGCCTATGTACCTAGACATGGAACACTGGTCACTTTAATAATGTTCAAAAACTGTTTTACCCACTTAATATGTATATACTGTATTCTAATCAAGGCTTATGTACTGAAAGTTCAATGTGTTTTCAGTGCATTTTCAACTCTACTGATAGTTTTGTTACAAAAACTATTTTGTTAAACAGCAAATGTTTCTACTCTGGTCTTGTCATGTGATCTCTAGCCAACGTCTCGCAGATGTGGTGCAGGAAGACCGTGCGGGTAGGCTCGTCTACATAATCAGATTATTATGGATAAGAGCGAGAATATTTGTATTTGCCAAACAGCAGTCAAGCATTGATCATCATGTCACCAGAATCAGACCCTCTATTTATTGGAAAGGAGCATCAAGATCACCATCAACTTTCACCACCCTGTGAAGTTCATCATAACTTATTTAATCTGTAGCCTAATAAACTGTATGGTTTCCCGAGTCGGAGTGGGAGGGACCACACACCATATCATCACGTGACTCCAAGTTTACTTCGATATGATGGTTATTAAATCAATATTTGCTCATTAAAAGCATTTCCACTGCCATTTCTCACATAATTAATTTTACTAACACAAAAAGATCCCACCATGTTGAATGAATAAATGACCTGTCTGCATTTATAAAATTGTACCCGAACTTCCTGTTTCTGTCACAGCTGTTGTGATTTGAAAAAAGACTGTATGACTTTGGATGGAAACGGGGTTACACAGAACCATATTTTGTCCCCCAACCTGCCTTCCCGTGGACATAACAAACACCACCACCACAGAACAGAGCCGCACCGGAGTGGAAATGCCTGTTGGGTTGTTTTAGAGGAGAACAGAGGCAAGCCAAGTGTCCTCTTAAATAACAACACCGTTGTGTGTGTGTTAAGCCCCCAGTGACCAGTGAGGACAATGAGCCTCATTCAGCTGGTCACAGTCATGGTGGCAGTTAGTAAGCCATTCAACTAGACTCTTTGGTTGTGTCCCAAAAATGCCTTTTGGAACCTAGCCTTGGTGTGCTGCAGTGGCATCTTATAGGAAGGAAGGAAGGGAGGGAGGGGTCAGATATAGTTAGGAAGATTGTGTGTTCAAAGCCCCCCTGTGTTGTGTTTGTTAGTGTTCAGCCAGGAGTGACTAGGCGTGACTGACCTGGCCTAGCTAAGTGTTGTTTCTCCTACATGATGGTTGAGAAATGTCCCAACTTTATTTCTCATGGTTGACAGAAGCATTAGGCTTATTTTCTGCTTGTTGAGTTATTTGCCTTCGTCAGCAAGGGTTCATTGAGTTTACTCAGGAATGATACTTTATCGTTGGTGTTTTGGGATACTAAGGCAGGCCTATGACAGAGGTCAGTTGATATTTGAATCTGGTGTTTGTCAGTTGCTGCTTTCATATTGTTCCATAGTTGACTGTTTTCTGCATTTTTCTCTTTTTTTAACATCTTCTGAAACTAGAAGCACAGGAGCTCTGCTGCCGTGTGTGTGGACAATATGATGAGGTCCTGCCTTACCTACTTACTGACTTCAACTACTGCTGCGGTGGCCAGTCCAGATTATTGCCAGTTGCTTCCAATCTAGGCGGGCTAGTGGATCTAGAGAAACACAGACAGAAACAGCTTCAGCCTCAGAGGCATTGAAATGGGGACAGTCTGAAAAATAAGGACATCAGCAGCACATTGCTATGCTATGCTATCATCCAGCCATTTCGTAGCAGTCTATACCTATTTGCTTGGAGCTGTGCTTGACAGAGCGCTCTCTTGCGCAATGTAGCCTAACCAATGGAATAGTCCCCAAAGTGCAAATTCAAACCTCACCCCAATACCTCAAAGTATAATTAAAATTATATTTGAACCCAGGTGACATCCGACTCATTAATCGTCCAACTACAACCATTAGTGACAGCACTGTAGATAAGACATGATGGAGAACAAGAATAAGGAAGGTCCTTAACTTCCACTTCCTTCCCTTGGTCAAGTTGTCTGAACTGAACTGTGTACAACGTGGATGGGATTGAGCCTGCAGTAAAGTACCATGTTATATTTTCCTGCCAGCCAGCCAGAGCCTAGGGGGGTTACTTGAGACAGATGACAGTCTTGTGACTGACAGACCGCTCCTTCCTCTAGTTTTATAACAGCTGATGAGCCTTGTGTTTTGTTCCTGTATCAGACCTGAGTTTAATAAAAGTTGACATCATGGATTGCCTGGTTAAATGGACCAATGGAATAGTCCAAAATCTGTAAACACAGCCCACCTGGGACTCCAGGTAAGCTAGCACAAACACTTGAAGTATTTGAAAGGTTTCAAATAGTATTTGAACCCAGGTCTATGTGGTGTGTATATAGAGGTAGGGTTAAAGTCTCTGGCCATAACTGGTAACAAGGACTTAAAAGCGGAGAGATGCATAATGTCCAGCTTGAAGCTCAGCCAAGCATCCCCCTACTCTCTCTAGGGGATTTAGACTCAACTGGACATGATACTGTGGGCCTTGTTAACTCTTGCACCAGATGTTAGTTGGAACAAGCTCTTTTTGTCTGTGTACTTTTACAGTAGAGCTTTTTGGAACAAGCACTTGTTGTGAGTTCATAGGCTATATAGTAAAGCTTGCACCAATTCAGACCATTATTGAAATGGGCTAGCTAGCCTATATCAAATTGACACGCAGATGTTGTATTCAGGCAAGAGTGCATTTTATGTGACTTTTGTGCCAAGACTCAGGGTTCGATACTGCGACCATCATGATTTATTCTAACAGTAATGTAAATAAACCATCTTCCTTAAGAAGCAATATTTTTTTTCCTCTTCACACAGGAATTGTGTGTGTGTGTGTCAGGGTTCCACATACAGGGAGGTTTTGGAAACCCTCTGGGCCAGTCAATCATCCCCATCAGTGGCCTGCTCGGGCCAATGAAAATAATATTTTAACAATGTGTTTTTTGATCTTGGTTATATAATTGATGAAAAAAAGATTCCTTAAGCTGATGCCAATTTCAATAAAAGGAACTCAATCGGGGTCTCAACTTACTGTTGACAGTTAGAATAATACAATACACAAGGTGCAATTTGGTTGTGCATCAGCAGTCACTCCATTAGCCCATGTCAGCAATTTATTTTTGATTGGTAAGTTAGTCTAGCGGCCAACTAGCTACATTTATAGTAAGTATGGTCAAATTACCGACCTGGGTTAGGACCATTTGATCATCTGTTATGATATTAAAAACATTTGCCTCCACCCTATGGTAAAATGTGTAGCATTGCAGGAAATGTGCTGTAAAACTGCATTTTCTGCTCGCTGCCCCATGACAAAATTTGTAGAATTGCAGCCAAACTTGCTTCAAATGGCAACATTATCACTACGCCACATGGCAAAATGTTTAGAATTGCAGGAAATTAACTTTAAAAGGTCATATTTGTCTCTTCGCTGCCACGAGGAGATTGCTAACAGATTGTAGTTGGGTGGAGGTAAGAACGACAGTGAAAGATGTTCCAAGTTATATCTACCAGTAAATGCTAATAAAATAATGGGTATGCAAAACATATATTTAAAAAGTTTAAAGTCTAGGTTGAATATTTGCGACGCGCAATTCCGTCATCATGGAATAGCCTGCCTTGAAAATCAGACATTTCCTCTAGGCTATGGTCCTTGAAAAGTCTTGAAGTTCTACTGCTCCAATATAATTATTCTGTGATTTAATTTCTGACCGTTTTTTGAGAGATGAAGGGGCTGTCGTTTGTTTCCTGTCATTTCAATTGAAGGGTATTGCGTTAGTCTGTTGCTGTAAAACCATGTGTTGTCATCAACTTTGTTTCTCCTTTTTAAAACATGATACAGTGACCACTCAATAACTCATCAACATCTCAAATGGCAAGACTTACCAATGTCTGTATGAACCCTGTGTAGGCTACTTGCTCGCCTGCAAATGAAAGATGATAATCACCTGCTATTGAAATGATGCAAATATCGGTCACTTTCCTGTCAGCTCTTGAACCGGGCCAGTATTTTCTTCATTCGGGCCAGTAGCTTTCAGTTAGCACTGGCCCGGTGTGCCACTGGCAAATGTACCTGAATGTCGATCCCTTCTGTGTGCAGTACGCGTAGGGCCTATGTGTCTACCACTTCGTGTAGCCATTACAGCCTGTTTTTGGGTAGATGGAAAGGCCTGGTAGAATCATAATTATTTGTCTCAATCCAGTTCCCACTTGTTTCAAAAACACCATCACAAGTGCACTACAGAAACCACTCTAGCCAAACACAAGGTCTTAGATTTTTCCCAGACTATAAAAATGGTCCCCAAATGTGGTCTAAGCATTGTTGTGGACTTAGAGCATCCAATTGAGTTGTTTTTCCTATACAATTTGAGAGAACCTGAATCACAATAAAAAATAAAAAAATGGGTATCAAGTATATCTTTTTAATTCTGCCTTCTAGAGGATTTTGCAGAAAATAGCACGTCACTTTGAAATCTGCGATAAATACAATTTTTTTCCCCCTTTGCTTTTACAAAGTGCTGAGCGATTAGTGTTTTTTGAGGTTGTTTCTGTTTGATAAAAAAATGAATCGGTACGGATAATAAAAAATGCATTATGAAATGACATTACAATGATTTTAGAGCTTTTTAATGGGAATTCCAAAGCCAAAAATAGGGAACATTAGATTTCCAAAACATTGAAGATATTCCATTGTTTCTGTCATGTCCACATTGGGTAGAATCCAATAGAAAGATTATATTTTTATGAAATAATAACATATTTTAGTTTTATTACTTAGTTTTTATTTGACATTATTTAAAAAAATTCTTTATAGTCATCTCTGTTCAGGCAGTAGCAGCCATCCTGCCGTACCATCTAATGTTCATCTATGTGCCCGCATTATGTACTGTGTGTAGCCTGACTAGGTATACTGCAGAGCTGTCTGACAATCATTTGACTAGTTCTTCAAAGTAGATAAGGCACACTTTCACTAACTGTCTGTCCCTCTGGTCGTTATATACATTCCTCTCTCATACGGTCTGTATGTATTTAACCTAATACAGGCGTAAAAGTGTATCTGTCCAGAGATCTGTATATAATGACGATGTTCCTGTCCCCTCCCCAAAGGTGGGAATGCAGGCGACAGGCTTCGATCCAAAATAAGCCCATAGAAACAGATTCCCTCTTCCTCTCTGATGTCTGCCCCAGATGGAGAAAAAAAACGGTGCAATGGATTCTAGATGTTCTTTTATACGTTATGACTTTACTTGCATAAACTGTGGATGGAAACACGGCCAATGTACACTGAACAAAAATATAAACACAACATGTAAAGTGTTGGTCAGATGTTTCGTGAGCTGAAATAGAAGATCCCAGATATTTTCCATATGCACAACAAGATTATTTCTCAAAAATGTTGGACACAAATTTGTTTACATCCCTGTTAGTGAGCATTTCTCTTTTTCTCTACTGTGAATAGTTCATGATGTTTCCCATCCCATGTTTCTCCTTGGGGTGGGCAAAGGGCTGAATAATTCACATACTCTCAATTTTCTATTTTTTTATTTAACCTTTATTTAACTAGGCAAGTCGGTTAAGAACAAATTCTTATTTACAATGACGGGCCTAGGAACTGCCTTGTTCTGGGGCAGATTGTATTTTTTTTTACCTTGTCAGCTTGGGGGTTCGGCTCTCACCGCTCGACTCTGTCCCAGGAGGCACGGCCGTCACCGCTCGACTCTGTCCCAGGAGGCACGGCCGTCACCGCTCGACTCTGTCCCAGGAGGCACGGCTGTCACCCCTCGTTTCTGTCCCAGGTGGCACGGCCGTCACCACTCGTCTCTGTCCCAGGAGGCACGGCCGTCACCACTCGTCTCTGTCCCAGGAGGCACGGCCGTCACCACTCGTCTCTGTCCCAGGAGGCACGGCCGTCACCGCTCGTCTCTGTCCCAGGAGGCACGGCCGTCACCGCTCGTCTCTGTCCCAGGAGGCACGGCCGTCACCGCTCGACTCTGTCCCAGGAGGCACGGCCGTCACCGCTCGACTCTGTCCCAGGAGGCACGGCCGTCACCGCTCGACTCTGTCCCAGGAGGCACGGCCGTCACCGCTCGACTCTGTCCCAGGAGGCACGGCCGTCACCGCTCGACTCTGTCCCAGGAGGCACGGCCGTCACCGCTCGACTCTGTCCCGGGAGGCACGGCCGTCACCGCTCGACTCTGTCCCAGGAGGCACGGCCGACAAGGAATGGGTTCCTCCTGGAAGAGGCACTTGGGTCATGTTGAGTCGACAGGGAATGGGTTCCTCCTGGAAGAGGCACTTGGGTCATGTTGAGTAGACAGGGAATGGGTTCCTCCTGGAAGAGGCACTTGGGTCATGTTGAGTCGACAGGGAATGGGTTCCTCCTGGAAGAGGCAATTGGGTCATGTTGAGTCGACAGGGAATGGGTTCCTCCTGGAAGAGGCAATTGGGTCATGTTGAGTCGACAGGGAATGGGTTCCTCCTGGAAGAGGCACTTGGGTCATGTTGAGTCGACAGGGAATGGGTAGGAGGAGGAGTTAACTCAGGTTGGATAAGTTCAGGTTGTCTCCAGTTTCCTTTCAAATTGATAACGACCCAGCTCTTCTTGGATACAAATCTTGATCGGTAGCTTGCAGATTCACACGCTTCAAAACGCCACTACAGAATATTGCTCTAGCTTCGTTGTTGTAACATGAGACCGGAGACATTCTCTCTTGGCCTAGGTTAAATCAGATTGACAAAGCATGACTTTCCACATGTTTAGAGACTGGGTATATATTCTCACTGTTAAACCATGCATGAAGTTAGCATTCGGCCTAATCACTGCATTTAGGCTCAGCGTCTCCCCTTCAGGGCAAAGCTAGGTCAGTCCCAGCAGAGTGACAGAACCTGTTCTCTGGGACGATCACTGTGGAGCTGCACCTGTTTCACATGAATGTTTCATAGAGTTATGTCAGGTGTTAAATTGGGGGGGGGGGGGTGACATTGGATTCACTCTGTCTTAAAGGAATACTGGGAGATTCTGTTCTACGTACCTGGAGTCAGATGAATTAGTGGTTACCATGTTTGTATGAAGGACGTTAGTGGTAGTTTCGCGAGCCAATGCTAACTAGCGTTAGCGCAATGACTGGAAGTCTACAGGTACGGTACCTCGGCTTGTTGTGTTGACTTGAGAGTAAACTAAACCCGGGAGTGGGCAGAATACATCAGCCCATTCAATATTTTTGTTGTGGGCAAACAAAAAACATTCCAGGCCTCTCTTGAACATCTCAAACTAGTAGTATGTTTTATAATGGACCTATATCGAGTGGTGCGTTTTAATGGACCTATATCGAGTGGTGCGTTGTAATGGACCTATATCGAGTGGTGCGTTGGAATGGACTTATATCGAGCGGTGCGTTGGAATGGACCTATATCGAGCGGTGCGTTGGAATGGACCTATATCGAGTGGTGCGTTTGGAATGGACCTATATCGAGTGGTGCGTTTGGAATGGACCTATATCGAGTGGTGCGTTTGGAATGGACCTATATCGAGTGGTGCGTTTGGAAAGGACCTATATCGAGTGGTGCGTTTGGAATGGACCTATATCGAGTGGTGCGTTTGGAATGGACCTATATCGAGTGGTGCGTTGGAATGGACCTATATCGAGTGGTGCGTTGGAATGGACCTATATCGAGTGGTGCGTTGGAATGGACCTATATCGAGTGGTGCGTTGGAATGGACCTATATCGAGTGGTGCGTTGGAATGGACCTATATCGAGTGGTGCGTTGGAATGGACCTATATCGAGTGGCGCGTTGGAATGGACCTATATCGAGTGGCGCGTTGGAATGGACCTATATCGAGTGGTGCGTTTGGAATGGACCTATATCGAGTGGTGCGTTTGGAATGGACCTATATCGAGTGGTGCGTTGGAATTGATTATGACAAACAAGTTGCTCCCAAAAAATTCTGTGACCCTATGTTGAATTCCGAAATACTTATGTGGCCCTCGAGCCAAAACGTTTTCCCACCCCTGTGCTAAACCAAACTGCCTTGGAGTCAGTCAGAGGCCCAGCGGATTCCTGTAGGCATGTGCTGACACCTACCACCACTATAACCACTAGATGCCGATCACTCTCTCACACCCAGATTTTACAAGTTACAAATCTATCATCACTGCAGAGAGGAGAGGCATTGTGTTACTAAAATGCAACTGTCACGTTCTCTGATTTACATGTCTCAGACAGCAGGGAGGGTCAGTGTGACATTGAGGCCCATCAGGTAGTCTGATTTCAGATGTGTCCATGTAAACAGCATTATTATGGAAATCGTTATTTTTGCCAAGCATGTAAACGTTTAAATCCAACTATAATATTCATCTGACTCTTCCCAATCGGGGCAGGTAAAATTAGCACCTGCCAAATGCGGGTAGAATTTTGCATTATCTGGTAAGATGTCTATTTCATCAGCCACGTTGGTGGGTGGTCAGGGCTCCACAGTGCGAGCATTTCACTCACATTTCTGAATACGAGTAGTCACATTTATAGTCAAATAAATGCTGCAGTAGCTGTTTTCAAATCATTTTTGCTGTTTTGTTTCATAGCTGATAAACTATAGCCAATTCCACCTTGTGCTGAATCACTGCCTGGCCTGGGGCTAATTGGTCTAATTTACTTTAAACGAAAGTCTACTGAAGTGAGACTTGGTCCTTGTGTTTCTTGGCTATTTAATTAGTTTTGTTCACAAGCTTGGTTGTTTTTCTCTGTTTCAGTTTCAACTTTAAAAATTACAAAGCATGCTCATCTGTTTTGGTGGGTTTTGTTGGAGTAATTTTTACAGCATTTAAATTGTATTTTGGCTGGTAAAAAAAAACATCAGTGGCTGGTAGATTTTAGAGTGTACCTGTCACTGTGGCTGGTGGACCAAAAAGTACATTTTATGCCATGTTCACAAAAATCACATTATTGTGTGCATGTAGCCTTACTCAATGACTGTATCCCAAATACAATCTATTCTCCTATATAGTGCACTACTTTTGACCAGAGCCCTATGGTGCCGTTTGAGGGTCACCCAATGGCTCTATAAACTACAGCCTTGTTGTCTTTGCCTGGGTTGTGTTCTTTAGGGCATGTACCGTAAACAAAACATTTAAATCCGTGTGCATCAGAAAGCAAAAACTAGACCTAGTTTGTAGTCCATCCCTGTTTCGGTCCGTTTTGTTCCATTTGGTGCCTAATGAACATGACCCTGTTGTCAGAATGTGCCAACCGATAATGTTCTGGAATCTATCTGCCCCTCCAGCGTCCTGTTATCCTCGCACACTCGCTCTCTCTCTCTCTCTCCCTCCCTTTCTCATCCTCTCTTTCTTGCCCCTCCCTCTTGGTCTTTGTCTCCCAAACAGTGGGCTAGGCTCCCTGGATGTGGTCATTAGTGTGAATTGTTTGAGAGGGTGTGGAGAGAGCACTGAGCATTTTCTCAGCAGTTGGTCACTTTCTAAATATGAAACCAGTGCGTATGTCATGGGTTTTAGCCATGTCTGAATGGATGCTGGACAACACACTGGACTGTGAGCTTGTTGATATGTGTAAAGGAATCCTGTGGCTGATTTCAACAATGTTTTATCTCTCTCAATCCCTATTGACCTATGGTTTGTTACTGGGTTTGTGTAATTTCATGTGTACTTCATGGGTTTTAGGGCTGATTTTGATAGCCAAGAAAGTTTAGACACTACACAACCTGTGTAGCTTATATGCCTAGGGAAAATCTTTAGGAATCTGTTGGTTGTGATTTCAACAATGTTGTTATCTTTCTACTGTAAGCCACTTCCTTCCCTGGGGATAAATTTTTAGGAATTCACTTGTTGATTTCAACAAAGTTGTAAGTCTTTATGGACTGATGTTCCCTTACAGGGTTTGAAAATTCAGTCCTCGGCTCTGATCCTTATCCTTTATGTCGGCCTCAGAGGTGTGTGTGTGTGTGTGTGTGTGTACCCCCCCCCCCCATAATTCAACTCTCCAGAGAACAAAGGGAATGGAACCACTGAATGGATGTGGTTTAAAAAGGCAGGAAAGGTTCAGTAGGCTGGAGCATTGTACTGTACAACATACATGATTTGTTTTAGCCTTACATTGGTTGGAATAGGAGGGTTCATATTGTATAGTAACAACATGTACAGCCTAACTTGTGTAACATTTGAAGTATGCCTAGAGGAAATGTCTGATCATCAGTAGTGACAATTTAGTCCAGTCTTAGTCGCTTCCTGAATACCAGCTGGTCATGTTATTGTCAGCTAGTGTAGTCTTAGTGTTGTTGTAGTGGGTTGTGTTATGTAGTAGCCAGTGGTAGTCTTAGTACTGTTGTAGTGGGTTGTGTTATGTAGTAGCCAGTGGTAGTCTTAGTGCTGTTGTAGTGGGTTGTGTTATGTAGTAGCCAGTGGTAGTCTTAGTGCTGTTGTAGTGGGTTGTGTTATGTATTAGCCAGTGGTAGTCTTAGTGCTGTTGTATTGGGTTGTGTTATGTAGTCTTAGTGCTGTTGTAGTGGGTTGTGTTATGTAGTAGCCAGTGGTAGTCTTAGTGCTGTTGTAGTGGGTTGTGTTATGTAGTCTTAGTGCTGTTGTAGTAGGTTGTGTTATGTGGTAGTCTGTTGTAGTGGGTTGTGTTATGTAGTAGCCAGTGGTAGTCTATTGTAGTGGGTTGTGTTATGTAGTAGCCAGTGGTAGTCTATTGTAGTGGGTTGTGTTATGTAGTAGCCAGTGGTAGTCTATTGTAGTAGCCAGTGGTAGTCTATTGTAGTGGGTTATGTTTAGAGGTCGACCGATTTATGATTTTTCAACGCCGATACCGATTTAGAGGACCAAAAATAGCTGATTACCGATTAATCGGACGATTTAAAAGAAGAAGAAAAAAGTTTTAATAATAAAAATTCATTAATATATATATATATATTATTTATTTATTTGTAATAATGACAATTACAATGCTTTATGAACATTTATTTTAAATTGATTTTTATTGATGTATTATATTAAGTTATCAACCTCAAATAAATAATGAAAGGAGAAGTAAAAGTGCAATATGTGCTAACGTTTCAGTTCCTGGCTCAGAACATGAGAACATATGAAAGCTGGTGGTTCCTTGCTCAGAACATGAGAACATAAGAAAGCTGGTGGTTCCTGGCTCAGAACATGAGAACATATGAAAGCTGGTGGTTCCTTGCTCAGAACATGAGAACATATGAAAGCTGGTGGTTCCTGGCTCAGAACATGAGAACATATGAAAGCTGGTGGTTCCTGGCTCAGAACATGAGAACATATGAAAGCTGGTGGTTCCTTGCTCAGAACATGAGAACATATGAAAGCTGGTGGTTCCTGGCTCAGAACATGAGAACATATGAAAGCTGGTGGTTCCTGGCTCAGAACATGAGAACATATGAAAGCTGGTGGTTCCTGGCTCAGAACATGAGAACATATGAAAGCTGGTGGTTCCTTGCTCAGAACATGAGAACATATGAAAGCTGGTGGTTCCTTGCTCAGAACATGAGAACCTATGAAAGCTGGTGGTTCCTTGCTCAGAACATGAGAACCTATGAAAGCTGGTGGTTCCTTGCTCAGAACATGAGAACATATGAAAGCTGGTGGTTCCTTGCTCAGAACATGAGAACATATGAAAGCTGGTGGTTCCTTGCTCAGAACATGAGAACATATGAAAGCTGGTGGTTCCTTGCTCAGAACATGAGAACATATGAAAGCTGGTGGTTCCTTGCTCAGAACATGAGAACATATGAAAGCTGGTGGTTCCTTGCTCAGAACATGAGAACATATGAAAGCTGGTGGTTCCTTGCTCAGAACATGAGAACATATGAAAGCTGGTGGTTCCTTGCTCAGAACATGAGAACATATGAAAGCTGGTGGTTCCTTGCTCAGAACATGAGAACATATGAAAGCTGGTGGTTCCTTGCTCAGAACATGAGAACATATGAAAGCTGGTGGTTCCTTGCTCAGAACATGAGAACATATGAAAGCTGGTGGTTCCTTGCTCAGAACATGAGAACATATGAAAGCTGGTGGTTCCTTTTAACATGAGACCATAATATTCCAAGGTAAGCAGTTTTAGGTTAATATTTTTATTTATTTATTTATTTCACCTTTATTTAACCAGGTAGGCAAGTTGAGAACAAGTTCTCATTTACAATTGCGACCTGGCCAAGATAAAGCAAAGCAGTTCGACAGATACAACGACACAGAGTTACACATGGAGTAAAACAAACATACAGTCAATAATACAGTATAAACAAGTCTATATACAATGTGAGCAAATGAGGTGAGAAGGGAGGTAAAGGCAAAAAAGGCCATGGTGGCAAAGTAAATACAATATAGCAAGTAAAACACTGGAATGGTAGTTTTGCAATGGAAGAATGTGCAAAGTAGAAATAAAAATAATGGGGTGCAAAGGAGCAAAATAAATAAATTAAATACAGTTGGGAAAGAGGTAGTTGTTTGGGCTAAATTATAGGTGGGCTATGTACAGGTGCAGTAATCTGTAAGATGCTTTGACAGTTGGTGCTAAAAGCTAGTGAGGGAGATAAGTGTTTCCAGTTTCAGAGATTTTTGTAGTTCGTTCCAGTCATTGGCAGCAGAGAACTGGAAGGAGAGGCGGCCAAAGAAAGAATTGGTTTTGGGGGTGACTAGAGAGATATACCTGCTGGAGCGTGTGCTACAGGTGGGAGATGCGATGGTGACCAGCGAGCTGAGATAAGGGGGGACTTTACCTAGCAGGGTCTTGTAGATGACATGGAGCCAGTGGGTTTGGCGACGAGTATGAAGCGAGGGCCAGCCAACGAGAGCGTACAGGTCGCAATGGTATAGTATTATAGTAATAAATAAATATAGTATTTATAGGACTATTTCTCTCTATACCATTTGTATGGTAACACACAGAAATACGAGCCTTTGGTCATTAATATAGTCGAATCCGGAAACTATCATTTCGAAAACAAAACGTTTATTATTTCAAATATGGGACCGTTCGGTATTTTATCTAACGGGTGGCATCCATCAGTCTAAGTATTCCTGTTACATTGCACTACCTTAAATGTTTTGTCATAATTACGTACAATTCTGGCAAATTAGTTCACAATGAGCCAGGCTGCCCAAACCGCTGCATATACCCTGAATCTGCGTGCAATGAACGCAAGAGAAGTGACACAATTTCACCTGGTTAATATTGCCTGCTAACCTGGATTTCTTTTAGCTAAATATGCAGGTTTAAAAATCTATACTTCTGTTTATTGATTTTAATGAAAGGCGTTGGTGTTTATGGTTAGGTATGGTTTCTACTGCATTCGCGTAACAGGCAGTCTCCTCGTGGAGTGCAATGAGAGGCAGGTGGTTAGAGCGTTGGACTAGTTAACCATAAGGTTGCAAGATTGATTCCCCGAGCTGACAAGGTGAAAATCTGTCGTTCTGCCCCTGAACAAGGCAGTTAACCCACCATTCCTTGGCCGTCATTGAAAATAGGAATGTGTTGTCACGATATGTCATCGGGGTCTGGCTGCCATGTTTACTGAGACCACTCCAGATTAGGCATGGTTTATGAGCAGTAGACCCCAGCTATGATGGGGCGTGGGAGAGAGGAGAGGCCTGCTCTGTTCTGCACCTGACTCTAGGCTGCAGTGACCTAGCCAGGCTATAGGAAGGGAGAAATCTCTCAAATTCTCCTCCTCCCACTCCATCCTCAACCCCTGCAGTGCAGCACAGCAGATTCCCAGGCTCTCACTTCAGCAAATTCCACTCATCTACAGCTCAAGACGACTCCTCCACTCGGCCCTGCATCATTCTACCAATCATCCACAACTCCATTTGAATAGGAGTTTCCATCCCTCCACACTTTACTGTTCATCCTCCAGTCCCACTTTCCCACACTGTCAACACGTTTCCTCAACACAAAAACCGTTGATCATTGTTTTCTCACAGATGCTTACATGACTAGCCTGAGCCTTCTTCTGGATAATAATCCACTTCCACTTCATTATTACTTGCATATCTTGTAAATTGCTGAGTCAGTCATTAAAGGTTTAGAATGTAACTAAATGCACCTTCTTGCTTGCTGCTATACCCGTTGTCTAACTGTTCGCCTTCTAGCAGCTGGGTGAATAATGGTGATTGCAACCTTTCGGTTACTAGTCCAACGCTCTAACCACTAGGCGACGCTGCCACCCCATTAGCCTGCATTGAGGCCTACCACTAGGCCTACTGTCACCCCATAGCCCTCTCTCTAGTATTCTTGCAGGTCCAGACAATACGCAGCCCTGTGGGACAGACACGCAGCCCTGTGGGACGGACAGACCTAGGTCTAATCTAACACTTCCACACAAGCAGCACAGGTGTGGGGAATCCATCTCTTAAGGGGGAGTTATGTAATGCTGCCAGACTGCATGGCAGTGAAGTGTTTCGTCATAGCTCGGTCATCTAAGTGTGACACCACTAGTGAAATATTATGACTCACCCCCCCCCCCCCCCCCCTTATCCTTCCCCCTCCGTTTTGGGCGATCCTCTGCGAACCACATCAACTCGGAGTACTACCCCACAGAGGATGACCACCCCCAGGTAGTGAAGGTAGGAAACAACACCTCCACTTCGCTGATCCTCAACACAGGGGCCCCACAAGGATGCTGTACTCCCTGTTCACCCATGACTGCGTGGCCACACACGTCACCAACTCAATCATCACGTTTGCAGACGACACAACAGTGGTAGGCCCGATTACCAACAATGACGAGACAGCCTACAGGGAGGAGGTGAGAGCCCTGGCGGAGTGGTGTCAGGAAAATAACCTCTCCCTCAACGTCAACAAAACGAAGGAGCTGATCGTGGACTTCAGGAAATGCTCGAGGGAGCACGCCCTTATCCACATTGACAGGAACGCAGTGGGGAAGGTGGAAAGCTTCAAGTTCCTCTGCATACACATCACTGACAATCTGAAATGATTCACCCACACTGTGTGGTGAAGAAGGGGCAACAGCGCCTCTTCAACCTCAGGAGGCTGAAGAAATTAGACTTGGCCCCTAAGACAATTGAGAGCATCCTGTCGGACTGTATCTCCGCCTGGTACGGCAACTGCACCGCCCACAAGCAGGGCTCTCCAGAGGATGGTAGGATCTGCCCAACACATCACCGGGGACACTGCCTGTTCTCCAGGACACCTACAGCACCCGATGTTACAGGAAGACCAAAAAGATCATCGACCACGCGAGCCACTGCCTGTTCACCTCGCTATCATCCAGAAGGCGAGGTTAGTACAGGAGCATCAAACCTGGGACAGAGAGAATGAAAAACAGCTTCTATCTCAAGGCCATCCGACTGTTAAATAGCCATCACTAGCCGGCTACCACCCGACTACTCAACCCTGCGCCTTAGAGGCTGCTGCCCTATATACATAGAAATGGAAACACTGGCCACTTTAATAATGGAACACTAGTCACTTTAATAATGTTTACGTACTGCTTTACTCCTCTCATCTGTATATACTATATTCTATTCTATTGGATTTGATTTGTTTTCTTTAATCAAACCTTTATTTTACTAGGCAAGTCAGTTTGGAACACATTGTTATTTTACAATGACGGCCTACCCTGTCCAAACCCTCCCCTAACTCAGACGACGTTGGGCCAATTGTGCACCGCCCTATTGGCCTCCCGATCACGGCCGGTTGTGACACAGCCTGGGATTGAACCAGGGTCTGTAGTGACTCCTCTAGCACTGGGATGCGGTGCCTTAGACTGCTGCGTCAGTAAGAGCACTTTTTGCCAGTCCTTTTAAGCTGCCAGTCCACATCTGCTATTCCTGTCTGGTCCAGCGACGGTGGGTTTGTGCCCATAGATGACGTTGTTGCCGGTGATATGTGAGGCCTAAAAGCCCTCAGTCCAGCCTCTCTCAGCCTATCGCGGACAGTCTGAGTACTGATGGAAGGATTGTGTGTTCCTGGTGTAACTCAGACCGTTGTTGTTGCCATCCTGTACCTGTCCCGCAGGTGTGATGTTCGGATGTACCGATCCTGTGCAGGTGTTACACACGGTCTGCCACGGCGAGGATGATCAGCTGTCCGTCCTGTCTCCCTGTAGCGCTGTCTTAGGCATCTCGCAGTACGGACATTGCAATTTATTGCCCTGGCCACATCTGCAGTCCTCATGCCTCCTTGCAGCATGCCTAAGGCACGTCCACACAGATGAGCAGGGACCCTGGGCATCTTTCTTTTGGTGTTTTTCAGAGTCAGTAGAAAGGCCTCTTTAGTGTCCTAAGTTTTCATAACTGTGACCTTAATTGCCTACCGTCAGTAAGCTGTCAGTGTCTTAACGACCATTCCACAGGTGCATGTTCATTAATTGTTTATTGAACAAGCATAAGCGTTTAAACCCTTTACAATGAAGATCTGTGAAGTTAATTTGTAAAAATCCAATTATCTTTGAAAGACAGGGTCCTGAAAAAGGGACGTTTTTGTTTTTTGCTGAGTTTAGTATATTTGTTGGGTGGGAATTTTAAGGAAAGCTATTATTGCCATTAGTACAGGCATTGTGAAAAACAAGGCTTGTCTTAACCTGTTGCGACGAGCAATCCCGTATCCGGGATCCTATTTATAGCCTCAAGCTCATTACCATACGTTTGTTACGGTTTTCTTCCGTCGAAGGAGAGTCGGACCAAAATGCAGCGTGGTATTCTCGATACATATTTAATGAAGACGAAAAAACATACAATACAAAAACAACAAACGTAACGCGAAAACCTAAACAGTCTAACACAGACAGAGACATGAACAATCACCCACGAAACACTCAAAGAATATGGCTGCCTAAATATGGTTCCCAATCAGAGACAACGAGAATCACCTGCCTCTGATTGAGAACCGCCTCAGGCAACCATAGACTTTGCTAGAACACCCCACTAAGCCACAATCCCAAAACCTACGAAAAACCCCCATACATAAACGCAACACAAAATAAACCCATGTCACACCCTGGCCTGACCAAATAAATAAAGAAAACACAAAATACTAAGACCAGGGCGTGACAACGTTAACTATTCATGAAAATCGCAAATGAAATGAAATAAATATATTTGCTCTGAAGCTTAGCCTTTTGTTAACAACACTGTCATCTCAGATTTTCAAAATATGCTTTTGAACCATAGCTAAACAAGCATTTGTGTAAGAGTATTGATAGCCTAGCATAGCATTAAGCCTGGTATTCAGCATGCAACATTTTCACAAAAACAAGAAAAGCATTCAAATAAAATCATTTACCTTTGAAGAACTTCAGATGTTTTCAATGAGGAGACTCTGTTAGATAGCAAATGTTCAGTTTTTCCAAAAATATTATTTGTGTAGGACAAATCGCTCCGTTTTGTTCATCACGTTTGGGTAAGAAAAAACCTGAAAATTAAGTCATTACAACGCAAACTTTTTTACAAATGAACTCCGTAATATCGACAGAAACATGGCAAACGTTGTTTAGAATCAATCCTCAAGGTGTTTTTCACATATCTATCGATGATAAATCATTCGTGGCAGTTTGGTTTCTCCTCTGAAGAAATGGAACGCGCATGGACCTGGAGATTACGCAATAATTTTGACGCAGGACACCGGGCGGACACCTGGTAAATGTAGTCTCTTATGGTCAATCTTCCAATGATATGCCTACAAATACGTCACAATGCTGCAGACACCTTGGGGAAACGACAGAAAGTGCAGGCTCATTCCTGGCACATTCACAGCCATATAAGGAGACATTGGAACACAGCGCCTTCAGAATCTGGGGCATTTCCTGTATGAAATTTCATCTTGGTTTCGCCTGTAGCATTAGTTCTGGGGCACTCACAGATAATATCTTTGCAGTTTTGGAAACGTCAGTTTTTTTCTTTCCAAAGCTGTCAATTACATGCATAGTCGAGCATCTTTTCATGACAAAATATCTTGTTTAAAACGGGAAAGTTTTTTATCCAAAAATTAAAAGAGCGCCCCCTATCTCGAAGAAGTTAAATGAATTACCGTTGGCCGTTTTCTGATGTGTGCGAGAGATGTAGTAATGTTCCATTCCACAGGCCTAATTTACCTCTCCCTACCATTTAGTTGATCAGTGGGACAGTGGAAAACGAGGAGGAGCGCTGGGGATTGGGCCTGTTTCACTGTAGTCATGTTGGAGTATTAATATAAAGTGATACAGGCCAGGGCTGAAGGCTATTTCAATCAGAACAACGAATTATCCTTTCTGCTCAGTTGAGCTCAACGTAACTACAAATAGGACAAATCTTCACACTACCATCCAGGGAATGTGCCAAATGCCTGATTTTGGTTTGGCAAAGATTTAGTCCGAGGCTCCCTCTTGATCTGTAAACATGTTGAAGATAATCTGTTTAAAACCTGTTAAAGGTGAGGTGATACAAGTTCATCTACCATGTGGGCCTGCATACCCCAGCCAGAGCTTCTGTTAGTGACCATCCAGGGACTGCTAGTGCTTCAAATGCCTAGTTGGCTTGGCAATAATGAACAATGATCTCTTGAGCTGAGAAAACAACATGTTGGCTTAGTCTGAATCTAATGGTGATGGAAGTTCTACTGTCATGTCTGTATGCTGTCGCCAGAGCTGAGCTAAAAATATCAATCTATGGGTGGCTAGTTCCTCTCCTGTCACCCCCTGTGTGCCAGGGTTTCCGTTAGCTGGCAATTGACAGCTTTTGGCCCAATAATATTAAAAATGAAAAGCTGATTTATTAAAGCTGTTGCTGGTCAAAATGATAGCGAGAAAACAATCTAATTGGAAAAATAATGCTTTTTATTCATTGATGGAATTACCAGTCGATGTAAATACATTTGACCATCATGCTTATCGGTCTACAGGTTAATTTGCATAATTGTGTGGAATGAAATTGTCCTGTGTGTATTTTCTTTAGTCATCATGCATCTCATTTATCCAACACAACTATCACATGTGCACAGCACACAGAGCCTCTTTTCAGAGGGATTTCTCCTGCTGCTCCTCAGCTAGTTGCTGCTGGAGTGAAACATGCTTTTATCAGCCCATTCATTGCACAACACTTCAATCGCGTCTTAAAACCGTTTTTTGTGCACGATTTTAAAAATAGCTTTTATTTTTATTTCTCAAATGGTTATTGAAGTGCACCTCACATTCACAATTCAAGTGCAGGCAACAGGCTATCAGTGTGTCATCCACCACTTTACAGTGTGAGCTGGAGGCTGTATGCATTTTGAAAAGATAAAACATTTAGGTTTTAAACAATGAAGTATTTCATATTATGAGGCATTTCTTACCTTGGGTCAAAGTAGCCTATAGGCAAAATCCCACCAATTATTTTCTAAAGACTTAGGCGGTGCACAGCTTACATTTACCCTTTACCCTCATCAGCTTAACATTTACCCTTTACCCTTATCAGCTTAACATTTACCCTTTACCCTTATCAGCTTAATATTTACCCTTATCAGCTTAATATTTACCCTTATCAGCTTAACATTTACCCTTATCAGCTTAACATTTACCCTTATCAGCTTAACATTTACCCTTATCAGCTTAACATTTACCCTTATCAGCTTAACATTTACCCTTATCAGCTTAACATTTACCCTTTACCCTTATCAGCTTAACATTTACCCTTTACCCTTATCAGCTTAATATTTACCCCTTATCAGCTTAATATTTACCCTTATCAGCTTAACATTTACCCTTATCAGCTTAACATTTACCCTTATCAGCTTAACATTTACCCTTATCAGCTTAACATTTACCCTTATCAGCTTAACATTTACCCTTATCAGCTTAACATTTACCCTTTACCCTTATCAGCTTAACATTTACCCTTATCAGCTTAACATTTACCCTTATCAGCTTAACATTTACCCTTTACCCTTATCAGCTTAACATTTACCCTTTACCCTTATCAGCTTAACATTTACCCTTTACCCTTATCAGCTTAATATTTACCCCTTATCAGCTTAATATTTACCCTTATCAGCTTAATATTTACCCTTATCAGCTTAACATTTACCCTTATCAGCTTAACATTTACCCTTATCAGCTTAACATTTACCCTTATCAGCTTAACATTTACCCTTATCAGCTTAACATTTACCCTTATCAGCTTAACATTTACCCTTATCAGCTTAACATTTACCCTTATCTGCTTAACATTGACCCTTATCAGCTTAACATTGACCCTTATCAGCTTAACATTTACCCTTTACCCTTATCAGCTTAACATTTATCCTACCATTTCTACTGTTCTGCTTCCTGTTAGGATTTTCATATGCGCATTTTCATGGAACAGTTTCATTTACATAATAACATTTTTGTTTGGCTTATGCTTGTTCGTGGTTAAAATCTAAAAGTTAAGTCATGCGAATCACTCTGTCACAAAGAACACACTGATAAACCGTGATCCATTGCTCTTTCACACCAAGGATTGGTGATTATCGAGAGGATGGTTGTAAAGATTTTTCAACTTGCTTACTGCAAAGAACTATAGTTTTAATAGAGAATCTGCCATAGATGTTAAACACTTTCCTACATTTCCGCGCAGCAGGCCAGGTACTCCTAAGCATGCTCAGGCACACGTGCGATCCCTCAACATTATCAGGACAAAGAAACCAGACATATGCTCATTGCTCACATGGAGCAGTCCACAGAGCCATTCTGTAGAGAGACTCGCCTGTATCTTTGCCACACACCCCTCCCCTTTTTGTCTCAACATTTGAAATTCTACTCGAGACACATCTTCACACACATTTTAGATGCTTTTCACTTACAGCCGCAACTCAGCCGCAACTCAATAATCAGCTAGGCTTATTGCCACGCTTGCGGCCCAAATTGCGGCCGTCCCGAACAGGTGATTCCTCATCCGTCTAAGTCATGCATTCTGGTGAAGTCTTTTCAATAATTTTCTGTTTCGACTGGGGTAATTATATCATTTTAGCAAATGTATTTCCATTTACAGGGTGTTCGGAAAGTATTCAGACCCCTTTTTCCACATTTTATGTTACAGCCTTACTCTAAATTGATGAGGAAACCAATTAATTTAATCAAACATCACACAATACCCCATAATGACAAAGCAAAAACAGGTTTTTAGAATATATATATATAGATTAAAAAAAAAAAAAAAAAATTGAAAATAAACCAATACCTTATTTACATATGAAACTCATTGAGTTCCTGTTTCCATTGATCGTCCTTGATGTTTTGACAACTTGATTGGAGTCCACCTGTGGTAAATTCAATTGATTGGACATGATTTGGAAAGGTACACACCTGTCTATATATAAGGTCCCACAGTTGACAGTGCGTGTCAGAGCAAAAACCAAGCCATGAGGTCGAATGAATTGTCCGTAGAGCTTCTAGACAGGATTGTGTCGAGGCACAGATCTGGGGAGGGGTACCAAAAAATATCTGCAGCATTGAAGGTTCCCAAGACATCGATTCTTCAACGGAAGAAGTTTGGAACCACCAAGACTGTTCTTAGAGCTGGCCACCCAGCCAAACTGAGCAATCAGGGGAGAAGGGCCTTGGTCAGGGAGGTGACCAAGAACCCAATGGTCACTCTGACAGAGCTCCAGAGTTCCTCTGTGGAGATGGGAGAACCTTCCAGAAGGACAACCATCTGCAGCCCTCCACCAATCAGGCCTAATCAAGATTGAGGGAAAGATGAACGGAGAAAAGTACAGCGAGATCCTTGATGAAAACCTGTTCAGGATCTCAGACTGTGGCGAAGTTTCACATTCCAACAGGACCATGATCCCAAGCACAGCCAAGACAACGCAGAAGTGGCTTTGGGACACGTCTCTGAAATGTGCTTGAGTGGCCCAGCCAGAGCCCGGACTTGAACCCGACCGAACGTCTCTGGAGAGACCTGAAAGTAGTTATGCAGCGACGATCCCCATCCAACCTGACAGATCTTGAGAAGAATGGGAGAAGCTCCCCAAATACAGGTGTGTCAAGCTTGTAGTGTCATTCCCAAGACTCAAGGCTGTAATCGCTGCCAAAGGTGCTTTAACAAAGTACTGAGTAAAGGGTCTGAATACTTATGTAAATTAGATATTTCAGTTTATTTTTTAATACATTTGCAAAAATGTCTAAACCTGTTTTTGCTTTGTCTTTATGGGGTTTTGTGTTTAGATTGCTGAGGAATTTGTTTTGTTGAATCCATTTTAGAGTAAGGCTGTAACGTTACAAAATGTGGAGAAAGTTATGGGGTCCAAATACTTTCCGAATGCACTGTACTTCCGTATTGGACCCACCACAATGCATTTATCTCCTGTTCTATTGATATTCCTACCAACTTTCTTTCGTTGTCCGGGAGCCAAAGGTACAATCCTAGTCGTCATAGCAGCCCATCCCCAGATTCTCCCTCTTTCTAAGTTTCTAACAGAGACGTTTATCTCTGTCACTTATGGAACTGCTATCAGGTGTGTTGTTTTAAAATGGTGTTTTCCCAGGTGTGTTGTTTTAAAATGGTGTTTTCCCAGGTGTGCTGTTTTAAAATGGTGTTTTCCCAGGTGTGCTGTTTAAAATTGTGTTTTCCCAGGTGTGCTGTTTAAAATGGTGTTTTCCCAGGTGCGTGACCGGGAAATCTTCCTGGTCATGTTGTCAACGTGTGTGCGGGTCACCCTGTTTGTTTATCGGTTTGTATTTCTGTCTGGGTGTTTTTGTCCTCTGTCCTCACACAACTAGCTGCAGTGTGGTCAGGGAACACACACTGGGTGCGAGGACTGACTGCTTTACATGATTGACATGGTGCTGAAACAGGGTTCTGAACCAGGAAGCACAGTCAAATTACACCTCTTGGCTACTAGCATATGAATACTGGCTGTGTCTGAAAACCCATACTTGCGTTATAGATGGTAGGCTATATATATGCTAAAAAAAAGACAAGACACAGACCAGATTTAAAAAAACAGATGACATCAGTTGTCACTTTCAACCACAGCCTCAAGAACAACACAGAGGATGCATTGTTAGATGCATTAATGCTCTAAAACGAAAAAAGATGCACTGTTACTAAATATATATTGTGTTACATTTATACCGAACAAAAATATAAATGCAACTGAGTTACAGTTCATATGAGGAAATCAGTCAATTGAAACAAATGAATTAGGCCCTAATCAATAGATTTCACATGACTGGGAATACAGATATGCATCTGTTAGTCACAGATACCTTTAAAAAGAAAAAGTAGTGGTGTGGATCAGAAAACCTCTAACCTTGTTCTGAACACCTTCAAAACAAAGGTCACATGGTTTGGTAAGAAGAATGCCCCTCTTCCCACCAGTGAGATTACTACCTCTGATGGTTATGTTATGAGGGGTATGATAATCTTAGTTATGAGGGGCATGATAATCTTAGTTATGAGGGGTATGATAATCTTAGTTATGAGGGGCATGATAATCTTAGTTATGTTACGAGGGGTATGAAATGATGGTGTTTTAATTGTGTAATTTACTCATGTTTAGGTAGTTTGCCCATTGAGCCAGTTGGCCCCAGTCAGTTAGGAGACTGTTCTCCCATCAACACATTCCTCTAGTTTGTGTCTAAATAGCACCCTATTCCCTATATAGTGCACTACTTTTGACCTGAGCGTTATGGGCCCTGGTGAAAGTAGTGCACTATATGAGGCTGTGAATGAAGTTCCATTTGGAATGCTTTCCTGTAGTCTCAATACACTGGAAGCTGCTTGTGGCAGGCGAGACACTCATATCCTGCCTTCTGGACTCTAATACATACAAATTGCAGCAAGTGTTGTTCACAAACAGTTGGTGATGTAGACTTGCCCATGTTGCCCGGGTCATTTCCCGCTCTGTCTTCCCAGCTCCAGGCCTGGGTGTCTGGGGTGTGATGCAGGCGGTGCTGTCTTCCCAGCTCCAGGCCTGGGTGTCTGTGGTGTGATGCAGGCGGTGCTGTCTTCCCAGCGCCAGGCCTGGGTGTCTGGGGTGTGATGCAGGCGGTGCTGTCTTCCCAGCTCCAGGCCTGGGTGTCTGGGGTGTGATGCAGGCGGTGCTGTCTTCCCAGCGCCAGGCCTGGGTGTCTGGGGTGTGATGCAGGCGGTGCTGTCTTCCCAGCTCCAGGCCTGGGTGTCTGGGGTGTGATGCAGGCGGTGCTGTCTTCCCAGCTCCAGGCCTGGGTGTCTGGGGTGTGATGCAGGCGGTGCTGTCTTCCCAGCGCCAGGCCTGGGTGTCTGGGGTGTGATGCAGGCGGTGCTGTCTTTCCAGGCCTGGCTGTCTGGGGTGTGATGCAGGCGGTGCTGTCTTCCCAGCTCCAGACCTGGGTGTCTGGGGTGTGATGCAGGCGGTGCTGTCTTCCCAGCTCCAGGCCTGGGTGTCTGGGGTGTGATGCAGGCGGTGCTGTCTTCCCAGCTCCAGGCCTGGGTGTCTGGGGTGTGATGCAGGCGGTGCTGTCTTTCCAGGCCTGGGTGTCTGGGGTGTGATGCAGGCGGTGCTGTCTTCCCAGCTCCAGGCCTGGGTGTCTGGGGTGTGATGCAGGCGGTGCTGTCTTTCCAGGCCTGGGTGTCTGGGGTGTGATGCAGGCGGTGCTGTCTTCCCAGCTCCAGGCGTGGGTGTCTGGGGTGTGATGCAGGCGGTGCTGTCTTCCCAGCTCCAGGCCTGGGTGTCTGGGGTGTGATGCAGGCGGTGCTGTCTTTCCAGGCCTGGGTGTCTGGGGTGTGATGCAGGCGGTGCTGTCTTCCCAGCTCCAGGCCTGGGTGTCTGGGGTGTGATGCAGGCGGTGCTGTCTTTCCAGGCCTGGGTGTCTGGGGTGTGATGCAGGCGGTGCTGTCTTCCCAGCTCCAGACCTGGGTGTCTGGGGTGTGATGCAGGCGGTGCTGTCTTCCCAGCTCTGGGCCGGATATGATACAGCCTGGATCCCACTGTCTGCTACAGTAGCTAGGTCCAAGAGGCTGCTCTGGGTCCAAGAGGCTGCTCTGGGTCCAAGAGGCTGCTCTGGGTCCAAGAGGCTGCTCTGGGTCCAAGAGGCTGCTCTGGGTCCAAGAGGCTGCTCTGGGTCCAAGAGGCTGCTCTGGGTCCAAGAGGCTGCTCTGGGTCCAAGAGGCTGCTCTGGGTCCAAGAGGCTGCTCTGGGTCCAAGAGGCTGCTCTGGGTCCAAGAGGCTGCTCTGGGTCCAAGAGGCTGCTCTGGGTCCAAGAGGCTGCTCTGGGTCCAAGAGGCTGCTCTGGGTCCAAGAGGCTGCTCTGGGTCCAAGAGGCTGCTCTGGGTCCAAGAGGCTGCTCTGGGTCCAAGAGGCTGCTCTGGGTCCAAGAGGCTGCTCTGGGTCCAAGAGGCTGCTCTGGGTCCAAGAGGCTGCTCTGGGTCCAAGAGGCTGCTCTGGGTCCAAGAGGCTGCTCTGGGTCCAAGAGGCTGCTCTGGGTCCAAGAGGCTGCTCTGGGTCCAAGAGGCTGCTCTGGGTCCAAGAGGCTGCTCTGGGTCCAAGAGGCTGCTCTGGGTCCAAGAGGCTGCTCTGGGTCCAAGAGGCTTCTAAACAGCTTCTAACTAATAAACAAAAGTGAAATAAAAAATAAAAATGCAACAGTAAACATTACACAAAGAATAAAGACATTTTAAATGTCATATGTGCAAATAGTGAAAGTACAAAAGGTAAAATTGTGCAATCCGTTTTATCACCAAAGCCCCATATACTACCCACCATTGCGACCTGTACGCTCTCGTTGGTGCAATCCGTTTTATCACCAAAGCCCCATATACTACCCACCATTGCGACCTGTACGCTCTCGTTGGCTGGCCCTCGCTTCATACTCGTCGCCAAACCCACTGGCTCCATGTCATCTACAAGACCCTGCTAGGTAAAGTCCCCCCTTATCTCAGCTCGCTGGTCACCATAGCATCTCCCACCTGTAGCACACGCTCCAGCAGGTATATCTCTCTAGTCACCCCCAAAACCAATTCTTTCTTTGGCCGCCTCTCCTTCCAGTTCTCTGCTGCCAATGACTGGAACGAACTACAAAAATCTCTCAAACTGGAAACACTTATCTCCCTCACTAGCTTTTAGCACCAACTGTCAGAGCAGCTCACAGATTACTGCACCTGTACATAGCCCACCTATAATTTAGCCCAAACAACTACCTCTTTCCCAACTGTATTTAATTTTAATTTATTTATTTATTTTGCTCCTTTGCACCCCATTATTTTTTATTTCTACTTTGCACATTCTTCCATTGCAAAACTACCATTCCAGTATTTTACTTGCTATATTGTATTTACTTTGCCATCGTGGCCTTTTTTGCCTTTACCTCCCTTCTCACCTCATTTGCTCACATTGTATATAGACTTGTTTATACTGCATTATTGACTGTATGTTTGTTTTTACTCCATGTGTAACTCTGTGTCGTTTTATCTGTCGAACTGCTATGCTTTATCTTGGCCAGGTCGCAATTGTAAATGAGAACCTGTTCTCAACTTGCCTACCTGGTTAAATAAAGGTAAAATAAATAAATAAATAAATAAAAATTAACATAAATATGAGTTGTATTTACAATGGTGTTTGTTCTTCACTGGTTGACCTTTTTCTTGTGGCAACAGGTCACACATATTGCTGCTGTGATGGCACACTGGTATTTCACCCGATAGATATGGGACTTTATCAAAATACGATTTGTTTTCAAATTCTTTGTATCTGTGTAATCTGAGGGAAATATGTGTCTCTAATATGGTCCTACATTTGGCAGGAGGTTAGGAAGTGCAGCTCAGTTTCCACCTCACACTCACACAGTCACTAATGTATTTCATTCTACTTCCTGCCCTTCCTCTCTGTTTTATGTATTTTAAAAGTTCACATCTCACAAAATGAATGTGTCACCTAAAATAACCCATTGCAGTAGTTCTGTGATAATAGTTGTTCCACTAAGGAATGTCAAACAGGGCGAGGGAAAGAGCTGTTAGTGCCTTCAAGACAAAACACACAACACCCGTTGTTGAACTTTGGGTTTCCTCTCGCTCTCTCTCTCTACTCTCTCACTCTATTCAATTCAAAGGGGCTTTATTGTCATGGGAAACATACGTTTATGTTGCCAAAGCAAGTGAAATAAACACTAAACAAAAGTGAGAAGAAACAAAAAACAGCATCAGCAAAACCGATGTTTATAAACAGTAAACATTGCACTCAAAAAGGTAAAAAACAACAACAATATAGGCATTTAAAGTGTTATATTATGAGCTATGTACACTGTTTTAGTAATGTGCAAATAGTTGTAGTACGAATAGTAGGGGAAAATAAATAAGAAATATTGTTGTTTGTGCTACACTGGTTTCCCTTTTCTCATGGCAACAGGTCACACATCTGGCTCCTGTGATGGCACACTGTGGTATTTCATCTAACAGATATGAGAGTTTATCAAAGTTTGATTTCTTTTCTAGAGCCTTATTTTGTGGATCTGTGTAATCTGAGGGAAATATGTGTCTCTAATGTGGCCATACTTTTGTTTCCACCTCATTTTGTGGGCTGTGAGCACATAGGCTGACCTGGCTCTCAAGAGAAGACAGGCTATGGCAGCCTCTCAATAGCAAGGCTATGCTCACTGAGTCTGTACATAGTCAAAGCTTTCCTTAAGTTTGGGTCAGTCACAGTGGTCAGGTATTCTGCAACTGTACTCTTTGTTTAGGGCCAGACATTCTTCCAATTTGCTCCATTTTTGGTTGATTCTTTCTAGGGCTTGGTGGTGTATCATATTTGACGATATACCGGTATTGATGCACAGACTGTTTTGGATTTCTACTTCTATAACGGTATTTGAACGTATGGTTTGTAGAAGGTGCTATGCCGTGGGTAATGTCCATTTTCATAGTTTACAACACTACTTGAGTCATCTCTTTCTGCTCTCTCACCAGGCTGCTTTCCACACAGACCTAGCCCCACCCCCTGTCACTCAAGGAGCGTGTTTGTTGTTCCTCAACCACCAGACACTTGCTTTCTGTCTGCATGGTGAATGCAGCACATGCAACAATGTTGATGACAACGATGTTTCCACTTTGCTTCTTAATATAAAACCTCAAGCGCTTTATAATTGCAATATTAGGTTGTTTGCTGATGTAAGAAACACAACTAGTTTGTCTTTTCGTTGCAAGTTTTAGCTAAATTGTGTTAGCTGCTAATCACTAGTTAGCTGGCTAGCTAGCTAATCAATGTACTGAGTCAAGGCAAACGTAGCTAGCTAATACATCCTGATACCAGTGCTGGTGTTGGCCTAAATCAGCATGTTTGTTCAACAGTATATTCTAAATCAAAGCGGAATAGGCGAAGCATGTATATGTTGGCTACATGAAGAAACAGATTATAGGGTGTCCAAGGAAATGCTGACCATCACTTTGGTTCCTACCCTGTCACAATAACTCCTCCCTGGCATTTTCATTTGTTGTCATGTCAAACAACACTGTATTCAAAGTGCCCACTATTATTTATATTCTAACTATAGAATTAGAATAAACATTCTCGTTCCATGATTCCAACAGTTCACCCAAGTGTTTTGATCTAAATCGCAAGTCTAACATTTTGGTAAGAAGTAAGGCCTCGTTTTCTTGTCCATATCGTGCAGCCCTACGTGGCAGTGTGGAAATGATCTCAAATGAGTGCTGGAAATGCAGGAAACTAGTTTTGGTTGAATTGAACAGCATAAAACTACTGGACGGGAGAAACCCAATTTGAAATCACTTAGAATGTATGTGTTGCCCATACTCATAAAACTTGTATTATTCAACAATCATAAACTACCATTCTACTGTCATATGTCAACAGAAGAACAAAGACCGTGATATGATGTTTGGGCCATATCGCCCAGCTCTAATTATTTCTAGTGTGTCCAATTAGTTTTTTGTCTTTTCTCAATTTCGTTGATCTAATTGTGTTGCTGTCCTGGGGCTCTGTGCTGGCTGAGGGGACTTTTCTCTAGGTTCCTCTCTCTGTCGTTGAGGGCTTTGTGATGGAATTTGTAGGCATCGCTTCCTTTTTAGGTGGTTGTAGAATTTAACAGCTTTTTTCTGGATTTTGAACTATCACTCTCTCTCCCTCTCCTCCTCCCTCTCTCACTCTCTCCTCCCTCTCTCACTCTCTCCCCCCTCCCTCTCTCCCCCCTCCCTCTCTCTCCCTCCTCTCTTCCTCCTCTCCCCCTATGCCTCTCCCTCCCTCTCTCTCAATTTAATTCAAGGAGCTTCATAGGCATGAGAAACATGTTAACATTGCCAAAGCAAGTGAAGTAGATACAAAAGTGAAATAAACAATAAATTGAACAGTAAAAATTACACTCACAAAAGACATTACAAATGTCATATTATGTATATATTCAGTGTTGTAACAATGTTCAAAAGGGAAAATAAATAAGCATAAAAATGGGTTGTATTTACAATGGTGTCTGTTCTTCACTGGTTGCCCTTTTCTTGTGGCAACAGGTCACAAATCTTGCTGCTGTGATGTCACACTGGTATTTCACCCAGTAGATATGGGAGTTTATCAAAATTGGGTTGTTTTTGAATTCTTTGTGGATCTGTGTAATCTGAGGGAAATATGTGTCTCTCTGGTCATATATTTGGCCTGATTTTAGGAAGTGCAGCTCCGTTTCAACTTCATTTTGTGCACAGCGTGCACATAGCCTGTCTTCTCTTGAGAGCCAGGTCTGCCTACGGTGGCCTTTCTCAATAGCAAGGCTATGCTCACTGAGTCTGTACATAGTCAAAGCTTTCTTTAAGTTTGGGTCAGTCACAGTGGTCAGTGTTCTGCCACTGTGTACTCTCTGTTTAGGGCCAAATAGCATTCTAGTTTGCTCTGTTTTTTTTGTTAATTCTTACCAAGGAATCTTTTTGTTTTCTCATGATTTGGTTGGGTCTAATTGTGTTGCTGTCCTGGGGCTCTGTGGGGTCTGTTTGTAGTTGTCAACAGAGCCCCAGGACCAGCTTGCTTAGGGGACTCTTCTCCAGGTTAATTTCTCTGTAGGTGATGGTTTTGTTATGGAAGGTATGGGAATCGCTTCCTTTTAGGTGGTTGAAGAATTTAACGGCTCTTTTCTGGAATTTGATCATTTGTGGGTATCAGCCTAATTCTTCTCTGCATGCATTACTTGCTGTTGACACGGGGGATATTTTTGCAGAATTCTGCATGCAATCTCAATTTGGTGGTTGTCCCATTGTGAGAATTCTTGGTTGGTGAGCAGACCTCACAACTAGGAGTCGACCGATTTAATCGGAAGAGCCGATTTCAAGTTTTCATAACAATCGGAAATCGGTAATTTTGGACGACGATTTTTTTATTGTATTTTTATACCTTTATTTAACTAGGCAAGTCAGTTAAGAACACATTCTTATTTTCAATGACGGCCTAGAAACGGTGGGTTAACTGCCTCGTTAAGGGGCAAAACGACAGATTTTCACCTTGTCAGCTCGGTGTCAGCTCGGTGTCAGCTCGGTGTCAGCTCGGTGTCAGCTCGGTGTCAGCTCGGTGTCAGCTCGGTGTCAGCTCGGTCACACCAGCCTCATCTCGGGAGTTGATAGGTTTGAAGTCATAAACAGGCTTGATGCACAACGAAGAGCTGCTGGCAAAACGCACGAAAGTGCTGTTTGAATGAATGTTTACGCGCCTGCTTCTGCCTACCACCGCTCAGTCAGATACTTAGATACTTGTATGCTCAGTCAGATTATATGCAACACCGGACACGCTAGATAATATCTAGTAATATCATCAACCATGTGTAGTTAACTAGTGATTATAATTGATTGTTTTTTATAAGATAAGTTCAATGCTAGCTAGCAACTTAGCTTGGCTTACTGCGTTTGCGTAACAGGCAGTCTCCTTGTGGAATGCAACGAGAGAGAGACAGGTTGTTATTTTGTTGGACTAGTTAACTGTAAGGGTGCAAGATTGGATCCCCCGAACTGACAAGGTGAAAATCTGTCTTTCTGCCCCTTAACGAGGCAGTTAACCCAACATTCCTAGGCCGCCATTGAAAAGAAGAATATGTTTTTAACTGACTTGCCTAGTTAAATAAAGATGTTAAAAAAATATCAAAAAATTGGCAAATCGGCGCCCTAAAATACAGATTTCCCGATTGTTATGAAAACTTGAAATCGGCCCTAATTAATCGGCCATTCCGATTAATCGGTCGACCTCTACCATAAAGTGTCCAATGTTGTTGGTTGTGTGGTTTGACCCCAGGCCAGTAAGTGTGAGCCTGCTGAGCATCTGGTACATGCCATTGGCGCTTGGGCTAGTGTAAGAGTGTGGGTTGGGCCTGTTTGCCTGCTCATGGCCTGGCAGTATGTGTGACTTCCATGATGAGGCCCTCTTTACGGGGGTGGGATGCATGGGGTGGGCAGGAGGGGCATAGGTCTGATCAGAGGGGTCCTAAATGGGGTGTGGGCATGGTTAATGTGGGGGGGTGGTTGATTGGGTGTGGATGTGGCTGGTGGTATTGTGGTCTCTGTGTAGGTCCGGGGGAAGAGTGTCTCGCTGGTCTGGGCGGGGTGTCTATGGATCTGTTGCTCCTGTGTGAAGTGTTGGGGCTGCGGTTGAGAGACATGTCCTTTAGAGTCCGGGCGAAGGTGGGCAGTGCTGCCTTGCATGGGTGGACGTAGTGCTGGGCGATATGACGATTATATATCGCGTGACGATAGAAAAACGTCTATCGTTTCATATTATGCTCGTTCATTTATTTTGTTGCCGCAAATCACAATCTTTACGGCAATATTTTTTTGTCAATTGGACAATGCTTTGCGTGACGTGTGGAAGGAAATTTGCAACACAAACAAACATGGAGGAGAGTGAATTTGACACAGAGCATGGAGACACGGAGCTCATACCTAAAAGAGGGTCAACTTCGGTCGCATGGACGTGGTTTGGGTATGAAAAGTCTGACACGGACCAGAAAACTGTCCTCTACAAAATATGCAGCAGGCCAGTCCTGACAACCGGCTCAAACACCACTAAGCTCTTTTACCACCTACGCAAGAATCATGTGAAACAGAACGGTTCTACAATGAGACCCAAAAAAGTACAGTCGCGTGCTCAAAACAAACCCCTGTCTCAAGATGTTGCAAGAGGCTTTTGCCCGCGGCACAGCATATGGCAAAGAACCATGAAGATGGAAGGAGATAACAGCTGCTGTTACAACTTACATCTGCAAAGACATGGCACCAATTTACACGGTCGAGAAACGGGGGTTTCGTGAGTTGGTGCCAACACTCAACCCAAGGTACCACATGCAAATTGATATGTACACGTATTAATGCCAAAATAACATGCGAAACAGGCAAGCCCCCCCAAAATATATATATTTTATGCCTATATTTATTTGGTTTGCAACTATAGTTGAAGTGTTTTCTATTTACCATTTTTTAGTTTTTGTTACTTGTTGCTTAATTGAAAATTTGCACAGGTTCTAAATAAACCAATAAAATATGACTAAGTACCTTTTTTTTATTGAGTATAATTCAAAATGTAATAAGTAATAGGCCTTTACATGTGGTCATTTTATATAAACTATTTATTCATTGAATTGACAGAAAATGTGCTATATTGTGATATGTATCGTTATTGGGATATGAAATGACCTTTATTGGGATATGAGATTTTGGCCATATGGCCCAGCCCTAGGTGGACCTGGTCATAAAGGCTGTTCTAGTCCAGGGTGGACCTGGTCATAAAGGCTGTTCTAGTCCAGGGTGGACCTGGTCATAAAGGCTGTTCTAGTCCAGGGTGGACCTGGTCATAAAGGCTGTTCTAGTCCAGGGTGGACCTGGTCATAAAGGCTGTTCTAGTCCAGGGTGGACCTGGTCATAAAGGCTGTTCTAGTCCAGGGTGGACCTGGTTATAAAGGCTGTTCTAGTCCAGGGTGGACCTGGTTATAAAGGCTGTTCTAGTCCAGGGTGGACCTGGTTATAAAGGCTGTTCTAGTCCAGGGTGGACCTGGTTATAAAGGCTGTTCTAGTCCAGGGTGGACCTGGTTATAAAGGCTGTTCTAGTCCAGGGTGGACCTGTTATAAGGCTGTTTCAGGGTTAAGTCCAGGGTGGACCTGGTATAAAGGCTGTTCTAGTCCAGGGTGGACCTGGTTATAAAGGCTGTTCTAGTCCAGGGTGGACCTGGTTATAAAGGCTGTTCTAGTCCAGGGTGGACCTGGTTATAAAGGCTGTTCTAGTCCAGGGTGGACCTGGTCATAAAGGCTGTTCTAGTCCAGGGTGGACCTGGTTATAAAGGCTGTTCTAGTCCAGGGTGGACCTGGTTATAAAGGCTGTTCTAGTCCAGGGTGGACCTGGTCATAAAGGCTGTTCTAGTCCAGGGTGGACCTGGTCATAAAGGCTGTTCTAGTCCAGGGTGGACCTGGTCATAAAGGCTGTTCTAGTCCAGGGTGGACCTGGTCATAAAGGCTGTTCTAGTCCAGGGTGGACCTGGTCATAAAGGCTGTTCTAGTCCAGGGTGGACCTGGTCATAAAGGCTGTTCTAGTCCAGGGTGGACCTGGTCATAAAGGCTGTTCTAGTCCAGGGTGGACCTGGTCATAAAGGCTGTTCTAGTCCAGGGTGGACCTGGTCATAAAGGCTGTTCTAGTCCAGGGTGGACCTGGTCATAAAGGCTGTTCTAGTCCAGGGTGGACCTGGTCATAAAGGCTGTTCTAGTCCAGGGTGGACCTGGTTATAAAGGCTGTTCTAGTCCAGGGTGGACCTGGTTATAAAGGCTGTTCTAGTCCAGGGTGGACCTGGTTATAAAGGCTGTTCTAGTCCAGGGTGGACCTGGTTATAAAGGCTGTTCAAGTCCAGGGTGGAGTGGTGGACCAGGTAAACATTTGGTTTTGAGGCACAGTCACGGGAAATACTTGCGTTTACCCACTGTAAGGTAGCAGTCTTTTTGTGGTAGCAGGGATGATATAACCGCTTGTGCATTGGGAAAAATAGGAGAAGCTTTTTCAGTCACTCCCTTGAGTGCTATGGCCACCCTTTCCTGCTGTGTTCTCAGGTGGTTTGTGCCTGTGTGTATTATTATGTGGCTAGGTGACCCTAGTTGGTCCTCAGACAGAAGGTCTAGGGTTCGCTGGGTGTATTATCATGTGGCTGGGTGAACCTAGTAGGTCCTCAGACAGAATGTCTAGGGGTTGTCGGGGGGGGGTTGCTCAGAGTGGGTGAGATCCCCTGGGCTTGGGGTTCTTCATTTGTCTGTTCTGCTGTGATGTTTGCGTGTTCAGGGTCTGGGTTGGACTATTCTGCTGTGGTGTCGAGACTTTTGTCGGAAGCTGAGGTGGGCTGTTCTGCCGGCTTCTCTGTGGGGGTGCCCACCTCTCTAGTGGGTTGTTCTCTGTCACACGCCATCCCCCTCACCCTCTCCTCCAGCAGTCGGATCCTCTCCTCTAGTGCTCTGTTCTTCTCCTGCTCCTGCTATTTTTTCCTGTTGAAGTTGACTCACCAGTCTGGAGTGCAGTTATGTCTCTCTCCACCTCCAGCTCTCCAGGTCGAGTTAAGGGGGTGTTGTTGTGCTGGACTTGTCTGGGTCTGGGCTGACTGGGGTGTAATCACCTGCTGTTCCAGCTCCACCTGCCTTACCATCAGCTGGGTAAATGTATTCTTCATTTCAATGAGGGGTTAGTCCTCTGTACGGGGAGGTTGACTTTCCGCTTGGGGTCGCTTGTCTGTAGGGTTATATAATGAAGAGGTCTATTTCACAAGGGAGAGCTTCTCCTGCTGAGCTAATTCTTTGATTAGGTGAAAGTCCCGCAGAAACTGTTTGGGGTTGCCTTGTACCAATACTGTTCCTGACTTACAGAGATTTATATTAGCTGACTCCGAGTCCTCGTTGTCTAGTATCCTGAGTTTCCACCCCTCGGTAGTGTGCTAATATAGCACTGTGCCCAGCCAGGGATGGTCTGTGTGGAAGATGAGGTTGCTGATGTTCCCATTTTTATAATAGTCAGCAAAAAGTGTCTCTTGATTTTCCATAAGAAGCTTCATTTTGTGCTCTTTTCGTGTTTTATCATTCTTTACATACACAGGGTACTGTATTTTAATTACCTTTGTACAGCTGGAGGCAGCTTCTAAGGCCTCTCCATTTGGTTGGAGTAGACTGTTTGACTCCCCCCCCCCCCCCCCCCCCCCCCCTCCCCTCTATCCTGTCCCTCTCTTCCTCCCCACCCTCTCCTCCTTCCCCCTCTATCCTGTCCCTCTCTTCCTCCCCCAACCCTCTCCTCCCTCCCCCTCTATCCTGTCCCTCTCCTCCCCCTCACTCTCCTCCTCTCCCCTCCCTCTCCTCCTCCCCCCCACTCTCCTCCTCCCCCCCACTCTCCTCCTCTCCCCCTCACTCTCCTCCCTCCCCCTCTATCCTGACCCTCCCCCTCTATCCTGTCCCTTTCCTCCTTCTCCTCCCTCCCCCTCTATCCTGTCCCTTTCCTCCTTCTCCTCCCTCCCCTTCTATCCTGTCCCTTTCCTCCTTCTCCTCCCTCCCCTTCTATCCTGTCCCTCTCCTCCTTCTCCTCCCTCCCCCTCTATCCTGTCCCTCTCCTCCTTCCCCCTCCCTCTCCTCCTTCCCCCTCTATCCTGTCCCCCTCCTCCTCCCTCTCCTCCTCCCCCCCTCAATCCTGTCCCTCTCCTCCTCCCCCTCTCTCTCTCTCCTCCTTTTCCTCCCTCCCCCTCTATCCTGTCCCTTTCCTCCTTCTCCTCCCTCCCCCTCTATCCTGTCCCTTTCCTCCTTCTCCTCCCTCCCCTTCTATCCTGTCCCTCTCCTCCTTCCCCCTCCCTCCCCCTCTATCCTGTCCCTCTCCTCCTCACCCCTCCCTCTCCTCCTCCTCCCTCTCTCTCCCCTCCCCCTTCCCCTCTCCCCCTTCCCCCTCTATCCTATCCCTCTCCTCCTCCCCTCTCCCCCTTCCCCCTCTATCCTGTTCCTCTCCCCCTTCCCCCCTCCCTCTCCATCTCTATCTCTCTTTCCATTGTTATTTGAAACACTGTGTTATGTTCTCTCACTTCCCTGACCAACACGTCTCTCTCATCACATGTTTATCTTCCTCTATTCTGAGCTGCCTGACACCGGGGGGGGGGGCACTTGTTGGCTTTGAGGGGACACTTTTTCTCATGTGGGGGGGGGGGGGGGGGTGTTTGCAATGTGTGAAAGCCTTTCGACTTACCCCACTCCTATCGCTCCCAGTGATGCTGTCGCTAGTCACACAAGGGTATATGTGTGTGTGGTTTTTGGGAGAGTTTAGGGAATGTGTGGATTTACACTGCAGTAGTGGGAGTGTTGTTCGGGGCCAAACCCCCAAAGCTGACCGACATCCCCTGGATGAAGTGTATTATGATGCCTGAGTTTGGTTCAGTGGTTAAAGTCACTGCTCTAGGTACCTATGCAGTCCCCTGCCTACGCGGGGTGCAGTCCCCTGCCTCTTTGGGGTGGATTCACAGTCCCTACGTGGGGTGCAGTCCCCTGCCTACGTGGGGTGGATTCACAGTCCCTACGTGGGGTGCAGTCCCCTGCCTACGTGGGGTGGATTCACAGTCCCTACGTGGGGTGCAGTCCCCCGCCTACGTGGGGTGGATTCACAGTCCCTACGTGGGGTGCAGTCCCCCGCCTACGTGGGGTGGATTCACAGTCCCTACGTGGGGTGGATTCGCAGTCCCTACGTGGGGTGGATTCGCAGTCCCTACGTGGGGTGGATTCGCAGTCCCTACGTGGGGTGGATTCGCAGTCCCTACGTGGGGTGGATTCGCAGTCCCTACGTGGGGTGGATTCGCAGTCCCTACGTGGGGTGGATTCGCAGTCCCTACGTGGGGTGGATTCGCAGTCCCTACGTGGGGTGGATTCGCAGTCCCTACGTGGGGTGGATTCGCAGTCCCTACGTGGGGTGGATTCGCAGTCCCTACG
Organism: Oncorhynchus kisutch; assembly: GCF_002021735.2. Classification (NCBI taxonomy): domain Eukaryota; kingdom Metazoa; phylum Chordata; class Actinopteri; order Salmoniformes; family Salmonidae; genus Oncorhynchus; species Oncorhynchus kisutch. The sequence goes on along the minus strand of NC_034190.2, from coordinate 77,340,695 downwards.
TGGGGTGGATTCGCAGTCCCTACGTGGGGTGGATTCGCAGTCCCTACGTGGGGTGGATTCGCAGTCCCTACGTGGGGTGGATTCGCAGTCCCTACGTGGGGTGGATTCGCAGTCCCTACGTGGGGTGGATTCGCAGTCCCTACGTGGGGTGGATTCGCAGTCCCTAAGTGGGGTGGATTCGCAGTCCCTACGTGGGGTGGATTCCCGGCCCCTACACTTCTATACACGATGTCCTCTGTCTCCCTTCTCATTTCATGTCTATCCCTGTCAGTGAAGCAGGAACAATACAGGGGGAGTGTGATGTTAGTGTGATGACTAGACAGACTTTAGAGTTGGTGTTCTATCTAGTTCGTCTCCAGGTCCTATGTCTTGATTGATAGTAGTGTTAATGTGGTGACTGACTGGTGACTGTCTTGTTGATTGTTGGTAGTGTTAATGTGGTGACTGTGTCTTGTTGATTGATAGTAGTGTTAATGTGGTGACTGTATGTCTTGTTGATTGATAGTAGTGTTAATGTGGTGACTGTCTTGTTGATTGATAGTAGTGTTAGTGTGGTGACTGACTGGTGACTATGTCTTGTTGATTGATGGTGGTGTTAGTGTGGTGACTGTCTTGTTGATTGATAGTAGTTTTATAATGGTGACTGTCTTGTTGATTGATAGTAGTGTTAATGTGGTGACTGTCTTGTTGATTGATAGTAGTGTTAATGTGGTGACTGTCTTGTTGATTGATAGTAGTGTTAATGTGGTGACTGTCTTGTTGATTGATAGTAGTTTTATAATGGTGACTGTCTTGTTGATTGATAGTAGTGTTAATGTGTTGATTTGATAGTGTTAATGTGGTGACTGTCTTGTTGATTGATAGTAGTGTTAATGTGGTGACTGTCTTGTTGATTGATAGTAGTGTTAATGTGGTGACTGTCTTGTTGATTGATAGTAGTGTTAATGTGGTGACTGTCTTGTTGATTGATAGTAGTGTTAATGTGGTGACTGTCTTGTTGATTGATAGTAGTGTTAATGTGGTGACTGTCTTGTTGATTGATAGTAGTGTTAATGTGGTGACTGTCTTGTTGATTGATAGTAGTTTTATAATGGTGACTGTCTTGTTGATTGATAGTAGTGTTAATGTGGTGACTGTCTTGTTGATTGATAGTAGTGTTAATGTGGTGACTGTCTTGTTGATTGATAGTAGTGTTAGTGTGGTGACTGTCTTGTTGATTGATAGTAGTGTTAATGTGTTGATTTGATAGTGTTAATGTGGTGACTGTGTCTTGTTGATTGATGGTGGTGTTAGTGTGGTGACTGACTGGTGACTATGTCTTGTTGATTGATGGTGGTGTTAATGTGGTGACTGACTGGTGACTGTGTGTCTTGTTGATTGATAGTAGTGTTAATGTGGTGACTGTCTTGTTGATTGATAGTAGTGTTAATGTGTTGATTTGATAGTAGTGTTAATGTGGTGACTGTGTCTTGTTGATTGATGGTGGTGTTAGTGTGGTGACTGTCTTGTTGATTGATAGTAGTTTTATAATGGTGACTGTCTTGTTGATTGATAGTAGTGTTAATGTGGTGACTGTCTTGTTGATTGATAGTAGTGTTAATGTGTTGATTGATAGTAGTGTTAATGTGTTGATTGATAGTAGTGTTAATGTGTTGATTGATAGTAGTGTTAATGTGGTGACTGTCTTGTTGATTAATAGTGGTGTTAATGTGGTGACTGACTGGTGACTGTGTGTGTCTTGTTGATTGTTGGTAGTGTTAATGTGGTGACTGACTAATGTGTGTGTATCGTCTTCTCTTCTTCTCTGCTAGGTGACATCACACAGAAGGGCTATGAGAAGAAACGAGCCAAGCTGCTGGGCCCCTTCCTCCCTCAGATCACCAGTAAGACACATTTCTTCCTCCTCTTCTTTCTCCTTTCATATTCCCCTTCCTCCCTCAGATCACCAGTAAGACACATTTCTTCCTCCTCTTCTTTCTCCTTTCATATTCCCCTTCCTCCCTCAGATCACCAGTAAGACACATTTCTTCCTCCTCTTATTTCTCCTTTCATATTCCTCTTCCTCCCTCAGATCACCAGTAAGACACATTTCTTCCTCCCCTTCTTTCTCCTTTCATATTCCTCTTCCTCCCTCAGATCACCAGTTTGTACTTTTTCCATCTCTTATTCTTTCCGTCTTATTCCTTCCCCTTCTCATCTTTCACTTCTCTCCTCTTCCTTCTTCTCTCTACTTCTTCTCTTCTTTCTCCTCTTCTTTCTCCTCTTCCCTTTTCTCTCGACTTCTTCTCTCGACTTCTCTTCTCTCGACTTCTCCTTTTCATTCTTCTCTCGACTTCTTCTCTCGACTTCTACTCTTCTCTCCTCTCGAGTTCTTCTCCTCTTCTCTCTACTTCTCTTCTTTCTCCTCTTCCTTCTTCTCTCTACTTCTCCTCTTCTCTCTACTTCTCTTCTTTCTCCTCTTCTCTCTACTTCTCTTCTTTCTCCTCTTCTCTCTACTTCTCTTCTTTCTCCTCTTCTCTCTACTTCTCTTCTTTCTCCTCTTCCTTCTTCTCTCTACTTCTCCTCTTCGCTCTACTTCTCCTCTTCTCTTCTCTCCTCTCTACTTCTCTCTCTTCTCTCTACTTCTCTCTCTTCTCTCTACTTCTCCTCTTCCTTCTCTCTACTTCTCCTCTTCGCTCTACTTCTCCTCTTCTCTCTACTTCTCTCTCCTCTTCTCTCTACTTCTCCTCTTCCTTCTCTCTACTTCTTCTCTTCTCTTCCTTCTCTCTACTTCTCATGTTCCCTCTTCCTTCTCCTATTCCTTCTCCTCTTCTCCCTTCCTTCTACTCTGACTCCTCTTGACATTTATAATCCATGTGTCTCCTTACTGGGGCAGGTGACATAGAAGCATAGAGTTTTCAGCCTAACCCCAGACTCCAACACATGCCTTTTCAATTGAACTGACGGCAATGACCAAGCTCATCAACTATGTCAGTTTTGCACCAACAAGTCAAATCCAATTTATTTATAAAGCTGTTCTTATGTCAGCTTATATCTCAAAGTGCTGTACAGAAACCCAGCCTAAATCCCCAAACAGCAAGCAATGCAGGTGTAGAAGCACAGTGGCTAGGAAAAACTCCCTAGAAAGGCCAGAACCTAGGAAGAAACCTGGAGAGGAACCAGGCTTTGAGGGGTGGCCAGTCCTCTTCTGGCTGTGCCGGGTGGAGATTATAACAGTACATGGCCAAGATGTTCATAGATGACCAGCAGGGTCAAATAATAATAATCACAGTGGTTGTCGAGGGTGCAACAGGTCAGCACCTCAGGAGTAAATGTCAGTTTTTCATAGCCGATCATTCAGAGTATCTCTACCGCACCTGCTGTCTCTAGAGAGTTGAAAACAGCAGGTCTGGGACAGGTAGCATGTCCGGTGAACAGGCCAGGGTTCCATAGCCGCAGGCAGAACAGTTGAAACTGGAGCAGCAGCACGGCCATGTGGACTGGGGACAGCAAGGAGTCATCGGGCCTGGTAGTTCTGAGGCATGGTCCTAGGGCTCAGGTCCTCCGAGAGAGAGAATTAGAGAGCATACTTAAATTCACACAGGACACCGGATAAGACAGGAGAAATACTCCAGATATAACAGACTGACCCTAGCCCCCCAACATATAAATTACTGCAGCATAAATACTGGAGGCTGAGACAGGAGGGGTCAGGAGACACTGTGGCCCCATCCGACGATGCCCCCAGACATTGCCAAACAGGCAGGATATAACCCCACCCACTTTGCCAAAGCACAGCCCCCACACCACTGGAGGGATATCTTCAACCACCAACTTACCATCCTGAGACAAGGCAGAGTATATCCCACAAAGATCTCCACGGCACAACCCAAGGGGGGGCACCAACCCAGACAGGAAGATCACGTCAGTGACTCAACCCACTCAAGTGACGCACCCCTCCTAGGGACGGAATGGAAGAGCACCAGTAAGCCTGTGACTCAGCCCCTGTGATAGGGTTAGAGGCAGAGAATCCCAGTGGAGAGAGGGGAACCTGCCAGGCAGAGACAGCAAGGGGGGTTCGTTGCTCCAGTGCCTTTCCATTCACCTTCACACTCCTGGGCCAGACTACACTCAATCATATGACCCACTGAAGAGATGAGTCTTCAATAAAGACTTAAAAGTCATTTTTATGGGGAAAGAATGCACACAGAAACCAAAACTGTTCCACAAATAGTGTGTAGGCCTAACTGTACTGATCCCCCCCCCCCATCCATTAAGGTGACAGTGGACGTGATTGTTTTCCTAAATCTTTTCGACCTCCCTCTGTCTGTTCCAGTGGCGATGGGAGTGTTCATGGCTCTCTGCTGCACTCTGGTGGTGGATGAAGTAACAGCGTCATCATTCTTGTTTACAATGACACACTCAAACGTGTATTAAATGCAACTAGCCTAGTGTTCCTTGAACACCATTCACTTCAAACTTCAAATTTATAGGTATGGTAGTTAGTCACTAGCTGGGGTGTAGCGTACCATTGTTACCCCTCTTGCTCTAATCTGGTCAGTTCCAGTCAGTGCCCATGGAAAGCCCTGAGTCAGCCAACAGACTACCACTGGAGGATGTCCATGGAAAGCCCTGAGTCAGCCAACAGACTACCACTGGAGGATGTCCATAGAAAGCCCTGAGTCAGCCAACAGTCTACCACTGGAGGATGGACATGGAAAGCCCTGAGTCAGCCAACAGTCTACCACTGGAGGATGTCCATAGAAAGCCCTGAGTCAGCCAACAGTCTACCACTGTAGGATGGACATGGAAAGCCCTGAGTCAGCCAACAGTCTACCACTGGAGGATGTCCATGTCCACTGTGTGTCAATTTGTGGTGTGGCCAAATAAACTCCTGTCTACTGGGGAACCCTGCTCTAGTGCATTACATATCAAACGGTTGCTTAACTACCTGGAAAATGACTCCAGGAAAATCCCAAGCTTCTCAAGGTGTGGCACCATCTGATGTTGCTTCCGTGTGGAACGTTGGCGATGTGGAACGTTGGTGATGTGCTCTGGTCGTCAGAGCTGGCATTTGAATGCTTTGAACCTGAAAGGTCACCTCCTGCTTGTTCTGTCTGCGCCTCGGAGCTTTCATCTCTGTGTGTGTGTGTGTGTGTGTGTTAGAGCCAGGTGCTGACCATCCTCTCTCTCTGTCCAGGTGTGGTACTGGCTCTCCCAGACATCCAGCAGCAGGCGTCCTCTGGCCCATCCAGTGGTGAACCCAGCCGTGACTGTAGCCCTGCCAGTCCTGAGGCCCCTGGCCCCTCGTCTTCCTCTGGGGGGCGTAGAAACCGCAGCGGTGGGACCAGGGACGACCGTTACAGATCAGGTACACAGAGACATACACACATTGTACATTCATACAACCCTTTTGGAGCTCACTGTATCTACCTCCATCACTCCAGTATCCCTGTCACCTTACCCCTATACATATCTACCTCCATCACTCCAGTATCCCTGTCACCTTACCCCTATACATATCTACCTCCATCACTCCAGTGTCCCTGTCACCTTACCCCTATACATATCTACCTCCATCACTCCAGTGTCCCTGTCACCTTACCCCTATACATATCTACCTCCATCACTCCAGTATCCCTGTCACCTTACCCCTATACATATCTACCTCCATCACTCCAGTATCCCTGTCACCTTACCCCTATACATATCTACCTCCATCACTCCAGTGTCCCTGTCACCTTACCCCTATACATATCTACCTCCATCACTCCAGTGTCCCTGTCACCTTACCCCTATACATATCTACCTCCATCACTCCAGTATCCCTGTCACCTTACCCCTATACATATCTACCTCCATCACTCCAGTGTCCCTGTCACCTTACCCCTATACATATCTACCTCCATCACTCCAGTGTCCCTGTCACCTTACCCCTATACATATCTACCTCCATCACTCCAGTGTCCCTGTCACCTTACCCCTATACATATCTACCTCCATCACTCCAGTATCCCTGTCACCTTACCCCTATACATATCTACCTCCATCACTCCAGTGTCCCTGTCACCTTACCCCTATACATATCTACCTCCATCACTCCAGTATCCCTGTCACCTTACCCCTATACATATCTACCTCCATCACTCCAGTATCCCTGTCACCTTACCCCTATACATATCTACCTCCATCACTCCAGTGTCCCTGTCACCTTACCCCTATACATATCTACCTCCATCACTCCAGTGTCCCTGTCACCTTACCCCTATACATATCTACCTCCATCACTCCAGTATCCCTGTCACCTTACCCCTATACATATCTACCTCCATCACTCCAGTGTCCCTGTCACCTTACCCCTATACATATCTACCTCCATCACTCCAGTGTCCCTGTCACCTTACCCCTATACATATCTACCTCCATCACTCCAGTGTCCCTGTCACCTTACCCCTATACATATCTACCTCCATCACTCCAGTATCCCTGTCACCTTACCCCTATACATATCTACCTCCATCACTCCAGTGTCCCTGTCACCTTACCCCTATACATATCTACCTCCATCACTCCAGTGTCCCTGTCACCTTACCTCTATACATATCTACCTCCATCACTCCAGTGTCCCTGTCACCTTACCCCTATACATATCTACCTCCATCACTCCAGTGTCCCTGTCACCTTACCTCTATACATATCTACCTCCATCACTCCAGTGTCCCTGTCACCTTACCCCTATACATATCTACCTCCATCACTCCAGTATCCCTGTCACCTTACCCCTATACATATCTACCTCCATCACTCCAGTGTCCCTGTCACCTTACCCCTATACATATCTACCTCCATCACTCCAGTGTCCCTGTCACCTTACCTCTATACATATCTACCTCCATCACTCCAGTGTCCCTGTCACCTTACCCCTATACATATCTACCTCCATCACTCCAGTGTCCCTGTCACCTTACCCCTATACATATCTACCTCCATCACTCCAGTATCCCTGTCACCTTACCCCTATACATATCTACCTCCATCACTCCAGTGTCCCTGTCACCTTACCCCTATACATATCTACCTCCATCACTCCAGTGTCCCTGTCACCTTACCTCTATACATATCTACCTCCATCACTCCAGTGTCCCTGTCACCTTACCCCTATACATATCTACCTCCATCACTCCAGTATCCCTGTCACCTTACCTCTATACATATCTACCTCCATCACTCCAGTGTCCCTGTCACCTTACCTCTATACATATCTACCTCCATCACTCCAGTGTCCCTGTCACCTTACCTCTATACATATCTACCTCCATCACTCCAGTGTCCCTGTCACCTTACCTCTATACATATCTACCTCCATCACTCCAGTATCCCTGTCACCTTACCCCTATACATATCTACCTCCATCACTCCAGTGTCCCTGTCACCTTACCTCTATACATATCTACCTCCATCACTCCAGTATCCCTGTCACCTTACCTCTATACATATCTACCTCCATCACTCCAGTGTCCCTGTCACCTTACCTCTATACATATCTACCTCCATCACTCCAGTATCCCTGTCACCTTACCCCTATACATATCTACCTCCATCACTCCAGTGTCCCTGTCACCTTACCTCTATACATATCTACCTCCATCACTCCAGTATCCCTGTCACCTTACCTCTATACATATCTACCTCCATCACTCCAGTGTCCCTGTCACCTTACCCCTATACATATCTACCTCCATCACTCCAGTATCCCTGTCACCTTACCTCTATACATATCTACCTCCATCACTCCAGTGTCCCTGTCACCTTACCTCTATACATATCTACCTCCATCACTCCAGTGTCCCTGTCACCTTACCCCTATACATATCTACCTCCATCACTCCAGTATCCCTGTCACCTTACCCCTATACATATCTACCTCCATCACTCCAGTATCCCTGTCACCTTACCCCTATACATATCTACCTCCATCACTCCAGTATCCCTGTCACCTTACCCCTATACATATCTACCTCCATCACTCCAGTGTGCCTGTCACCTTACCCCTATACATATCTACCTCCATCACTCCAGTGTCCCTGTCACCTTACCCCTATACATATCTACCTCCATCACTCCAGTGTCCCTGTCACCTTACCTCTATACATATCTACCTCCATCACTCCAGTGTCCCTGTCACCTTACCTCTATACATATCTACCTCCATCACTCCAGTGTCCCTGTCACCTTACCCCTATACATATCTACCTCCATCACTCCAGTATCCCTGTCACCTTACCTCTATACATATCTACCTCCATCACTCCAGTGTCCCTGTCACCTTACCTCTATACATATCTACCTCCATCACTCCAGTGTCCCTGTCACCTTACCTCTATACATATCTACCTCCATCACTCCAGTATCCCTGTCACCTTACCTCTATACATATCTACCTCCATCACTCCAGTGTCCCTGTCACCTTACCTCTATACATATCTATCTCCATCACTCCAGTGTCCCTGTCACCTTACCCCTATACATATCTACCTCCATCACTCCAGTGTCCCTGTCACCTTACCCCTATACATATCTACCTCCATCACTCCAGTGTCCCTGTCACCTTACCCCTATACATATCTACCTCCATCACTCCAGTATCCCTGTCACCTTACCTCTATACATATCTACCTCCATCACTCCAGTGTCCCTGTCACCTTACCTCTATACATATCTACCTCCATCACTCCAGTGTCCCTGTCACCTTACCCCTATACATATCTACCTCCATCACTCCAGTGTCCCTGTCACCTTACCTCTATACATATCTACCTCCATCACTCCAGTGTCCCTGTCACCTTACCCCTATACATATCTACCTCCATCACTCCAGTGTCCCTGTCACCTTACCTCTATACATATCTACCTCCATCACTCCAGTGTCCCTGTCACCTTACCCCTATACATATCTACCTCCATCACTCCAGTGTCCCTGTCACCTTACCTCTATACATATCTACCTCCATCACTCCAGTGTCCCTGTCACCTTACCCCTATACATATCTACCTCCATCACTCCAGTGTCCCTGTCACCTTACCCCTATACATATCTACCTCCATCACTCCAGTATCCCTGTCACCTTACCCCTATACATATCTACCTCCATCACTCCAGTGTCCCTGCACATTGTAAAACTGGTTCTTATGTTATATTTCTATGTGTTTTTATTCTACTTCATGTTATTTTTAGATCTACATGGATATTGATGACTGTTTTGTTGGGTTCAGAGCTAGCAAGAAAGGCATTTTACTGTACTTGTGCACGTGCCATAACTTGAAACATATTCTGATTCAGAAAACTGGCCATTCATTAAGCAGGAAACGATCCATAGTGTACAGAGGAAATGACATCCAACAACAACAAGGATGTTTACACGCCAAGGAGACTGAATAAGGAATACACACACTGAACACACATGCCTAACACACGCTGAACACACACACACACACACTGAACACACACACACACGCTGAACACACACACACACGCTGAACACACATGCTCAATACACACACATGCTGAACACACACACACGCCCTACACACACGCTGGACACACTCACACACGCTGGACACACTCACACACGCTGGACACACTCACACACGCTGGACACACTCACACACGCTGGACACACGCTACACACACACACTACACACGCTACACACACACACACACGCTGAACACACACACACACGCTACACACACACACTGAACACACACGCCGAACACACACACACACACGCCGAACACACACACACACACGCCCTACACACACACTGGACACACTCACACACGCTGGACACACTCACACACGCTGGACACACTCACACACGCTGGACACACTCACACACGCTGGACACACACACACACACGCTGAACACACACACGCGCTGAACACACACACGCGCTGAACACACACGCGCTGAACACACACACGCTGAACACACACATATGCTGAACACACACGCGCTGAACACACACACTCACACACATGCACACTGAACACACACTGACACACAGATGCTGATAACACTGAACACACACACACACTGGACACACATACACACTGAACACACTGGACACACACACACTGAACCCACACATGCACGCTGGGCACGCACACAGATCTCTACCATCATGCATGGCATCACAGCAGGAGTGTGTGGAGGCTGGTGCCTGGCTTAGAGATTGTGCTTGGTTCTGATTGTGACCAAGGAGTCTAGTGGATAATAGTTGGTGCAGTGACTGTCCTGCTGTTCCTTTCCTCCATCCTTGTTTTTCTGTCTGCCCTCTCTTTCTAATCTCTTGTTCCTGTTCTCATTTTGTCTCTCTCTCTCTCTCTGTCAGATATCCACACGGAGGCAGTACAGGCAGCGTTGGCCAAACACAAGGAGGAGAAGATGGCACTGCCCATGCCCACCAAGCGCCGCTCAGCCTTCGTCCAGTCACCCGCAGAAGACTGCACCCCTCCAGGTCACTATATCATAGAGTTGAAACTATGTTCTATGTAGGATTTCAAAATTCCACAAACTTTCCCAAAATGTTCCAGATATCCTGGTTTGGAAGATTCCTGGAATTTCAAGGTAATAAGCAGGAAATCTGGGAATCCTCCAACCAGGAGTTTTGGGGAAACCATGTAGTTTTGAGAAAGTTACCGGAGTTGTTCAACCCTAGGCATATGTTTAAGTAGTACTCTGTGGTGGTCGATAACTAGGTATATGTTTGAGTAGTACTCTGTGGTGGTCGATAACTAGGTATATATTTGAGTAGTACTCTGTGGTGGTCGATAACTAGGTATATGTTTGAGTAGTACTCTGTGGTGGTCGATAACTAGGTATATATTTGAGTAGTACTCTGTGGTGGTCGATAACTAGTTATATGTTTGAGTAGTACTCTGTGGTGGTCGATCCCTAGGCATATGTTTGAGTAGTACTCTGTGGTGGTCGATAACTAGGTATATATTTGAGTAGTACTCTGTGGGGGTCGATAACTAGTTATATGTTTGAGTAGTACTCTGTGGTGGTCGATCCCTAGGCATATGTTTGAGTAGTACTCTGTGGTGGTCGATAACTAGTTATATGTTTGAGTAGTACTCTGTGGTGGTCGATAACTAGGTATATGTTTGAGTAGTACTCTGTGGTGGTCGATCCCTAGGCATATGTTTGAGTAGTACTCTGTGGTGGTCGATAACTAGGTATATATTTGAGTAGTACTCTGTGGGGGTCGATAACTAGTTTTATGTTTGAGTAGTACTCTGTGGTGGTCGATCCCTAGGCATATGTTTGAGTAGTACTCTGTGGTGGTCGATAACTAGGTATATATTTGAGTAGTACTCTGTGGTGTTTGATAACTAGTTATATGTTTGAGTAGTACTCTGTGGTGGTCAATCCCTAGGTATATGTTTGAGTAGTACTCTGGTGGTTGATAACTAACCCTGGTCCTGAAGAGCTACATTTCAGGGTTTAGTTTCAGACCAGCATTAACACACCTGCGTCCTCAGTCTTGATGATCAGTAACAACTTTTGATGAGTTGGTTTAGGTGTGAGTCGGGACAAAGCCTGCACGTCCTGTCAGGACCAGGGTTGGGCTATCACCGCTTTAACCCTACAACAGGAGGTTCCACTGTTCCCCGTTCACTAACAATGTAACCCACCTGGGGGATCCACTGTTCCCCGTTCACTAACAATGTAACCCACCTGGGGGATCCACTGTTCCCCGTTCACTAACAATGTAACCCACCTGGGGGATCCACTGTTCCCTGTTTACTAACAATGTAACCCACCTGGGGGTTCCACTATTCCCTGTTCACTAACAATGTAACCCACCTGGGGGATCCACTGTTCCCTGTTCACTAACAATGTAACCCTCCTGGGGGATCCATTGTTCCCCGTTCACTAACAATGTAGCCCACCTGGGGGATCCACTGTTCCCTGTTCACTAACAATGTAACCCACCTGGGGGTTCCACTGTTTACTAACAATGTAACCCAATGTATAATTTTCAGTCGGGATTTTAGAAAAACCTACTCCGCTGATTCATATCTACTTTACTTGACTGACTTCATCAGGAAAGAGATTGACGAGGGAAATCTCTGTGGAATGGTACTGCTTGACCTACAGAAGGCCTTTGATACAGTTAACCACTGTCTCCTAATCTCCAAACTGGAGGAACTGGGGTTAAGCAGCAGCCTTCTAGGCTGGGTAAAGTCCTATTTATCAGGAAGGGAGCAAGTAGTAGAGGTTAATGGTTCACTGTCTCAGGCAAAACCAATGAGTTGTGGCGTTCCGCAGGGGAGCGTGCTTGGGCCTCTGCTGTTTTTATTGTATATTAATGATCTGAAAGATGCTTGTTCTTGCCATCTTTTTTTCTTTATGTGGATGACTCTACACTTCTGGTGTCTCACAAATGTAAAACTATGTTGGAGAGCATACTTAGCACAGAGCTGACTAACATTAGCAAATGGCTTGGAGATAATAAGCGATCTCTGCAATTATTTTTGGATCCAGACCTAAATTGTGTAGGTCGTCTGAAATCAGAGTGTAGTTAGGGGGTGAGGTGCTGACTACTAAAACCTCTGTTAGCTACTTGGGATGTATCCTTGTTGGAATCTTGGGAGGTGTGAGTATGGCCAATAAGGTGCTAGGGAAGGTTAATGACAGGACTAAGTTTTTGGCTTGAAAGTCCAAGCTGCTTGATAAGGACTCCTTGAAAGCGCTAGCCACTGCCCTCATTCAATGCCATTTTGACTATGCTAGTACTTCCTGGTTTGGGGGCTTATCTAAACGTATGAAGGGGAAGCTCCAGATGGCCCAGAATAAGCGGATCAGGGCACAGCTTTGAAGCTATTGAAGGTGTCCCAGATTAGACTAGGTTTGGTTTACAGGAGTATTTATGGTCCTGCGCCCAGATATCTAAGTGATTATTTTCCTCGTGTAAGTGATGCACACAATCACAGCACCAGATCAGGTGTTGCTGAGGTGTGCTTATACAGGTTCAGGAGTAATCCTGGGAAAGGTACTGTCTAGTATACTGGAGACTCAGAATGGAATGAGTTGCCTCTGCCTATAAAAACAACGTCATCTCTGGGCAGTTCTAAAAATAAAGTTAAAATATATTTGATGTCTTCTGTGCCCATATGAATAACCCCTATGATGTAACTGGAATGATGAGATGTTCTTCTTCTATGTTTTTGATGAGATAGATGTTCTTCTTCTATGTTTTTGATAAGATAATGTTCTTCTATGTTTTTGATGAGATAGATGTTCTTCTATGTTTTTGATGAGATAGATGTTCTTCTTCTATGTTTTTGTTGAGATAGATGTTCTTCTTCTATGTTTTTGATGAGAGATCTTCTATGTTTTTGATGAGATAGATGTTCTTCTATGTTTTTGATAAGAGATCTTCTTCTTCTATGTTTTTGATAAGAGATAGATGTTCTTCTATGTTTTTGATGAGATGTTCTTCTATGTTTTTGATAAGATAGATGTTCTTCTTCTATGTTTTTGATAAGATAATGTTCTTCTTCTATGTTTTTGATGAGATAGATGTTCTTCTTCTATGTTTTTGATAAGATAGATGTTCTTCTATGTTTTTGTTGCGATAGATGTTCTTCTATGTTTTTGATAAGATAATGTTCTTCTATGTTTTTGATGAGATAGATCTTCTTCTTCTATGTTTTTGATGAGATAGATGTTCTTCTTCTATGTTTTTGATGAGATAGATCTTCTTCTTCTATGTTTTTGATGAGATAGATCTTCTTCTTCTATGTTTTTGATGAGATAGATCTTCTTCTATGTTTTTGATGAGATAGATGTTCTTCTTCTATGTTTTTGATAAGATAATGTTCTTCTATGTTTTTGATGAGATAGATGTTCTTCTTCTATGTTTTTGATGAGATAGATCTTCTTCTTCTATGTTTTTGATGAGATAGATCTTCTTCTTCTATGTTTTTGATGAGATAGATGTTCTTCTTCTATGTTTTTGATGAGATAGATCTTCTTCTATGTTTTTGTTTTATTATTTCACTGCCATACTGTGTTGGATCTTGTCTAGTCATCTTGTCTCAAAAGGACCACAATGGAAATAAGTCCCAGACTTTGTGTGTTATCCTTGATGATTTTATTCATGTGCATATATGGCTTTACGTTTTATGTGTGCTTGTTTTTTTAAATGGTTGAATGAATAAACTAAACACCTGGTGGGTGCCACGGCAGCTATTTTGCGCAACTGATCTCACCACACATCACAAATGTGGTTCTGTCTCCCTGTCAGACACATCGTCAGCATCTGAGGACGAGGGTTCCCTGCGTCGCCAGGCAGCTCTGAGTGCAGTGCTGGCCCAGAGCCTCCAGAGCCCAGACTACTGGATCAACCGTTCAGTGCAGAGTTCCTCCTCCACCTCCTCCTCCACCTCCTCCACCCTGTCCCACGGAGAGAATAAGACCCCCACTTCCGCGCTGGCCGACATACTGGCGAGCACACGCATAGGTGCGACACACACACACTCTGCAAACACACACACACACACACAACCCGCACGTGCATGGGTAAGACACACACCCTACAAACGCACACACGCGTAGGTAAGACAAACACAGCCAAGCATGCATAGGTTAACCCACACACCTAACATCCTGCAAATACACAGGTTTGGATGACCGACTACCCTGGTTTAGGTGTCCTATAGAATAGAGCTAAAGTCAACCATCTGAGTGTCTAACTCCCCTCTCCACCTCTTTCCTCCAGAGAACAGTGTCCCCCCAGACGTGACATCCTCAACCCCTGAGAGGCGTTCAAGGGTGGACCTGCCCCCCAATGCTATGCCCAGGGGGATGCCCCGAGGACAGAGCCGCACCAGCATGCTGGATACCACCGCTGACGGTATGCGCGCGCACACACACACACACACACACTGTATAACACACCGCAGAACAGCGACACGCTTGTAGAACACACTGCAGAACAGCATCGCGCTGGTACAACACACCGCAGAACAGCATCACGCTGGTACAACACACCGCAGAACAGCATCACGCTGGTACAACACACCGCAGAACAGCATCACGCTGGTACAACACACCGCAGAACAGCATCACTCTGGTACAACACACCGCAGAACAGCATCACGCTGGTACAACACACCGCAGAACAGCATCACGCTGGTACAACACACCGCAGAACAGCATCACGCTGGTACAACACACCGCAGAACAGCATCACGCTGGTACAACACACCGCAGAACAGCATCACGCTGGTACAACACACCGCAGAACAGCATCACGCTGGTACAACACACCGCAGAACAGCATCACGCTGGTACAACACACCGCAGAACAGCATCACGCTGGTACAACACACCGCAGAACAGCATCACGCTGGTACAACACACTGCAGAACGTTTTTAAATGAATGTGATCTGTTTTTTCTCAGAGATAATGGTACATTGACTAAACAACATTAAATGAATCTCATCCTCATTCCAGTTGTGTTGAGAATGCTGCTAACATTCTATATTTAGTTCTTTTTTGGGGTGATCTGTTTTTCTGTCGTACGTGTCATGTCTTTCATTACAAAAGGAAACAGAAAAGGTCATATGAATCCAACTGTGAGGGGGAGGGGTCTGGGGAGGGGCGATGGAGTCGTCTGTCCTGTCTGTTTGTTTACTCTTCACAGAGAGAAATACCCTTCTGTTTTTGACCCCAAGTTTAGTTCTACTATATCTACCTGTGCTGCTTTCAAAGCACAGGCCATGTTGACCCTTTACTGTGTGTGTGTGTGTGTGTGTGTGTGTGTGTGTGTGTGTGCAGTTATGCGCATGCTTGTGTTTGTGTCTCTGTATGATCGTGACTGAGTGTGTGTGTCTATGCTCACTTGTCTATGATCATGTGTGTAATTCCCTGCCTCGGTCCTGCCTCTACCTCGGTCCTGCCTCTACCTCGGTCCTGCCTCTGTCCTGCCTCTACCTCCGTGTCCAGGTGTACCAGTAAACAGCCGTGTTTCCACTAAGATCCAGCAGCTACTCAACACTCTGAAACGGCCCAAGAGACCTCCGCTCAGTGACTTCTTCCTGGACGACTCAGAGGAGATCGTAGAGGGTAAGATGCAAAGGACCCACTCCAGTACTTCAGAAAATATTCCAACATTCCCAGAGGTGTAAAAGTACTTTAAAGTACTACTTAAGTAGTTTTTTTTGTGGTATCTGTACTTTACTATTTATATTTTTGGCAACTTTTATTTTTTACTTCACTACATTCCTATAGAAAATAATGTACTTTTTACTCCATACATTTTCCCTGACACCCAAAGTACTCGTTACATTTTGACAGGAAAATGGTCCAATTCACACACTTATCAAGAGAACATCCCTGGTCATCCCTACTGCCTCTGATCTGGTGGACTCACTAAACACAAACACTTTGTTTGTAAATGGTGTCTGAGTGTTGGAGTTTGCCCCTGAATATCCATCAATAAAAATAAAAATAAATCAAATTGAGCCTTCTGGTTTACTTAATATAATGAAGTTGAAATGATTTATACTTTTACTTATGATACTTAAGTACATTTTAGCAATTCCCATGTACTTTTGATATTTATATTTAAAGTATATTCCTGAAAATGATGTAGTAAGTGGAAAGTAGATATTTGTCTCTTTTTATTAGTCTTCATTAAACCAGTAGAAAACTCCACTTTACTCTTGTTTTTTTATACTCTTTCCTTTTCTTCCCCATTTTCTTCTCCCATGCCTTATTCTTTCCTCCTTCCATCCCTCTTTCCTATCCATCCCGTCCCTGTGATCTTCTCCTACTCCCCTCTCCGTAGTACCCCAGCCGGACCCCAACACCCCCAGGCCAGAGGGCCGTCAGATCATCCCAGTGAAGGGGGAGCCCCTGGGGGTGGTCAGTAACTGGCCCCCGGCCCTGCAGGCTGCCCTGGCACGTTGGGGGGCTTCACAGGCCAAGAGCCCTGCTCTCACCACCCTGGACGTTACCGGGAAACCCCTCTACACGCTGACGTACGGTAGGTCTCACCGTCTGACGTGGCTCCCTATATGACGGAATAGGGAGACATTTCAGGCTAACCCACAGTCTCAGATTGGACTTCTTTAGTTTATAACTAATGTTTTGTAGTTCAGAAGATCACCCTCCTCTCAGTCAATCTATGGAGAGCTGAGGTCAAATAGTCTCCTCTGAGAAATTGCTCTTCTCGCTCTCTCTGTCTCAGGTAAACTGTGGAGCCGCAGTCTGAAGCTGGCCTACACTCTGTTAAACAAACTGGGCACGAAGAATGAACCTGTCCTGAGACCTGGAGATAGGGTACATGGTGAAAACACACAGCCATTCAGACGGGATGACACAGGCACACAGAACTTCCTCCACTCTTCTCTCCTTCACGCTTTACCAACACACAGCCATTCAGACAGGATGACACAGACACAGATAACTTCCTCCACTCTTCTCTCCTTCACGCTTTACCAACACACAGCCATTCAGACAGGATGACACAGACACAGATGACTTCCTTCACTCTTCTATCCTTCACGCTTTACCACATTGAGTGATTGATGTTTATTTAAAAACATGATCTGTGTCTTCTCCATGCAATGCACAGACAACACAATAAACAATATAAGATATTCCCCATTGTGATGCGGGTTGACGTGTATTGTCATGAATCTTGCCCTGGAGGCAGAACTGAGCGATTTACGCTAGATGGGCCAGCTGCAAAGTCAAAAGTGGTGAAATCGTAAAATTTCATGAAAACAAATATTCGTTTTTTTGTTCTTAATTTAAGGCTAGGCATTAGGGTTAGCAGTGTGGTTAAGGTTGGGGTTAAGGGTAGGGTTAAAATCAGATTTTATGGCTTTGTGGCTGTGCCAGCTTGTGACCACTCTGCAGAGCTCCCTCCAGTGCATGAGTCATCCCAGTAAATGCCAACCTGCCATTGTGCGATGCTGTACTGTGTCTGAAACTGTACTGTCTATCCCCTAGGTGGCATTGGTGTACCCTAACACTGACCCTGCGATGTTCTGGGTGGCCTTCTATGGCTGTCTCCTGGCAGAGGTCATCCCTGTACCCATAGAGGTGCCACTGTCTCGACAGGTATGGACTTCAATACCCACTCAGTCATATCTGGGTTCAAATTCTATTTAATGAACTATAATAAAATCCCTTGATATTACACAGCAAAATACAGTGGCATTTAGAAAGTCATGATCTAGATTTCCTTTGTCCTTTTCAAATGCTTATTTGTGTTTCACAACCCAGGACGCAGGCAGTCTTCAGATTGGCTTCCTATTGGGCAGCTGTGGGGTGGGTCTCGCCCTGACCAGTGAGATCTGTCTTAAAGGACTGCCCAAGACTCCCCAGGGAGAGATCATGCAGTTCAAAGGTTAGCACATACTGCTGGTATTGCTGGTAGATGTCCATTATATTGTGGATGGGTAGATGTCCGTGGTCATGTGGGTAGGTAGACGTCCGTGGTCATGTGGGTAGGTAGACGTCATGTGGGTAGGTAGACGTCATGTGGGTAGGTAGACGTCATGTGGGTAGGTAGACGTCATGTGGGTAGGTAGACGTCATGTGGGTAGGTAGACGTCATGTGGGTAGGTAGACGTCATGTGGGTAGGTAGACGTCATGTGGGTAGGTAGACGTCCGTGGTCATGTGGGTAGGTAGACGTTATGTGGGTAGGTAGATGTATGCCCACTAATGTTCCTAATACCACCGTTTAATAACTACAACTTTTGGATCTTTGTCTGGTCATCAAACTGACTTCTAGTAGTGGCCTGTGTATACATTATGCTGATGGTGGTGTTCTGCCTCCCAGGTTGGCCCCGTATGAAGTGGGTTGTGACAGACACCAAGTACCTGACCAAGCCATCTAAAGACTGGCAGCCCCACATCCCCACCGCCAACACAGACACAGCTTATATCGAGGTGAGACATGTCCTGAACATTATGTGTGTATTTTATGAAGAAAAAAACAAACAAGTTTGTCGTTTTGTGTATGTCTGTTTTTTTGTGTTCTTTTACTTGTGTATCGCTTAGCACTGACCCCATTTAGTCGACTGGCTGTTGGTCCACCGAGATTTCTTTAGTCGACTGGCTGTTGGTCCACCGAGATTTCTTTAGTCGACTGGCTGTTGGTCCACCGAGATTTCTTTAGTCGACTGGCTATTGGTCCACCGAGATTTCTTTAGTCGACTGGCTGTTGGTCCACCGAGATTTCTTTAGTCGACTGGCTGTTGGTCCACCGAGATTTCTTTAGTCGACTGGCTGTTGGTCCACCGAGATTTCTTTAGTCGACTGGCTGTTGGTCCACCGAGATTTCTTTAGTCGACTGGCTGTTGATCCACCGAGATTTCTTTAGTCGACTGGCTGTTGGTCCACCGAGATTTCTTTAGTCGAGCAGCAACAACAACAACAAAAAACAGACATCTACAGTGGTTCCTCCTTTAAAAGTTGTGATCTTACACCGTGGGACTTAGAGGTACCCAGTGTCACGGCTTCATTGCTCCAGACCACCACAAGGGGGAGATGGAGCACTCATTATGCATTTGGGTCCCAAGGTTTTTATATGACCAATCATATCGAGTGGTTCCAATGACACATTTTTCCCTGGTGACTTCAGCAAAGATGGCTGACAAAACATTACGGGGAAGAAAATATAAGTAGTTATAACGAGTCAAGCAAAACATTTACAATTGAAAGAAATATGTTAGTTAATGTAGACACTAACGATTGTGCATATTTTTTTTGTCATAAAGTAAATTTATGAAAATCACTATAAGTTTTTTTTTTTCAGCCATATCCAATACCAGGTGTATCAAACTCATTCATTGTAGACTTCAACAGTGTTTACCGCTCCTGGGACATCAATGATTACACATTGTAACTATGCAACAGACTGGAAAAATGACAGGCTATTTGCTCTGAGACCGGCATAGTAATGTAATGAAACAAGCAGGAAGCAGGTTTCGAACCCTCAACATTCTAGACCGAAGTCCAGTACGCTATCGACTGTGCCCAAATATATGAATTGGGGTTTTGGCTGATTTTGTGGCTAAAAACACTTTATCAATTGGAATCTTTAACGTGGAAAGGGGAACACGAGATTAACTACGACAAAAAAAACTGCTAAAGAACACTCTAATGTTCACAACTACATATACTTTGAACTCGCGAAAAGTGGGAGATGCTGTCAGGAATCACTGGCATGGTTTATTTATTGTATATAGGAGAGGTCACAATTTACGCAATAAATTGATCAATGCCAACTGCCAGCCACAAAAGAAAATCAGCCAGGCTCTTTTACGTCCTCTTCCAAATGGCAGCTATAAATGCAGAGGTTGCACACAGTGCAACAATATGATGAAGTGTGAATATTTCTGCCACCCACATACAGGAAAACAGTTGCAAATAAATGACATTATTACGTGTTCCACCACCCATGTTATCTGCATTATTAAATGTCCATGTGGGCTGTGCTATGTAGGTAAAACCTCTCGTTCGCTCAAACAGAATCAGTGAACATAAAAGTTAAATTAGAGAAACGACAGGGATTATCCAGTCTCAGTACATTTTAATGACCTAAAACATTACATTTCTACCCTTTTTATTTCTTGTATTTTTAGATTTTGTGGCATAGAGATACCACTGTAATCATGGTGTACAAGACACCTGTCTGAGTGGACTGATGCTTTGTGTAGGCCGTTGGGATGGCACAGTCCATCAGTCTGATGTGCTACTGAAATTCCTTCTGGTTATATTATGTAAGAAAAATTGTGAAAAGATAAGTAAAAAGATTATTTTATGACAAATGCTCTTTCTCCTGTGTTGGATAATGGGTCGCCTTCAGGTGTCCCCGGTTTTGAAACGTATCAGTGCGCTGTTGAATTGGCGCCTTTTCCTAGACCATGTTGTGCTGAATAGCAAAGTTAACCAGCATATTGGTGTGGAGAACAATGTGGTGAAGGCAGCCGCGGAGTTAGGAGACGAGAAAACAGCCCTTTATTGTCTAAGAAAAGTCGGGAGAGGGGAAACCTCAACTTAATTAGGTCTATAATCAATAACCTAACTGTTAAATGTGCCTGGCTTTAAAAATCATCCACTTATATCTACAGAAATAAGACCGATCCTGATTCTCTTGCCTATATGAGTGTTTGTTTAACCTGTCTAGGACTGGGGAACGGGAATCCCGTTCCGCTAGTGGAACCTTTCCCCAACAGCCAAAGAAATTGCAGGGCGCCAAATACAAATCAACAGAATTCTCATAAATCACATTTCTCAAACATACAAGTAGCATGCGCTCCAGCAGGTATATCGCACTGGTCATTCCCAAAGCCAACACCTTTGGCCGCCTTTCCATCCTTTTCTCTGCCGCCAATTACTGGAACAAATTGATAAATCTCTGTAGCAGGAGTCTTATATCTCCCTCTCTAACTTTAAGCATCAGCTATCTGAGCAGCTTAACGATCGCTGCAGCTGTTCATATCCCATCTGTAAATAACCCATCCAACTATCTACCTCATCCCCATAATTGTTTTAGCCTTTTTTTGATCTTTTGCACCCCAGCATATCTACTTGCACATCATTATCTGCACGTCTATCACTCCTGTGTTAATTTGCTAAATTGTAATTACTTCGCCACTATGGCCTTTTTATTGCCTTATCTCTTTACTCCATTTGCACACACTGTATATAGATTTTTCTATTGTTATTGACTGTACTTTTGTTTATCCCATGTGTAACTGTTTTTTTTTGTCGCACTGCTTTGCTTTATCTTGGCCAGGTCGCAGTTGTAAATGAGAACTTGTTCTCAACTAGCCTACCTGGTTAAATAAATAAAGGTGAAATAAAAAAATTAATTATTCTCTGGTATTATTTATAATTTATTTAGTGTTTACACTTTTCCAAATTGTCAAGAGAATTATTGTTATAATAATAACCCTCCTTTTTCCTTGATCTCATTCTTATTACTATTATTATTATTATCATCATTATTATATTAAGTCATGTCATCATCATTAGTAGGCAGGGTATAGCAGCCTTGTATAACCACCATCGATCTGTAGGCCTAAGAGCGCATTCTGTTTAGTCTTAACACCGTAACTTACTTAGGACTATATTTCAATACTTCTACAGGCTACTGTATCAATCTATCACTAATTCATTAATGTCATCACACAGTATACGAGTCATTCATGATTTGAAATGCAATCAAGAATTTAATTAAAATAAAATAAAGCCACTGTTGAATAATTTGCATAAACAATAAATAGGCCTAAACTGCTCCATTTCAGAAAACGCTCATTTCTTTTGTTTACATTGTTCCAAACGGTCAGAAAAATGACATTAATCTAACAGCACCTATTTGGCACATAATAATAATAATAATAATAATAATAATAACATAATATGCACACAGCGTTTGCTCCTTACCTTTATTTTTCTTGATCTGCAGTATTTTCCAACTAACTTCTCCTTTACCTCCTGAGCAACCAGTAAACATTCTCCTATTTCCAGTTTGTCACGTCCTCTGCATCCAGTTTGCTGTCACATGTTACGGGGTTCAGAGTTTATAACCAATTTATTGATTTGATTTAGATATGCTATAAGTCAGGCCCACTGGTCACCATAGCAGCACCCACCCGTAGCACGCGCTACAGCAGGTATATTTCACTGGCCATCCCCAAAGCCAATTCCTCCTTTGGCAGCCTTTCCTTCCAGTTCTCTGCTGCCATCGACTGGAACAAACTGCAAAAATCACTGAAGCTGGAGACTCATATCTCCCTCACTAACTTTAAGCACCAGCTGTCAGAACAGCTCACAGATCACTGCACCTGTACATAGCCCATCTGTAAATAGCCCATCCAACTACCTCATCCCCATACTGTATTTATTTATTTATCTTGCTCCTTTGCACCCCAGTATATCTACTTGCACATTCATCTTCTGCATATCTATCACTCCAGTGTTTAGTTGCTATATTGTAATTATTTAGCCACTATGGCCTATTTATTGCCTTACCTCCCTAATCCTACCTCATTTGCACACACTGTATATATACTTTTTCTATTGTATTATTGACTTATGTTTGTTTATTCCATGTGTAACTCTGTGTTGTTTGTGTCGCACTGCTTTGCTTTGTCTTGGCCAGGTCGCAGTTATTAATGAGAACTTGTTCTCAACTAGCCTACCTGGTTGAATAAAGGTGAAAAAATACTAATAAAAATGGGCCACGTGATGCATACATGTGTAAAGAGAGCAAGAGTTGAGGGATGGGGGATGTTTTACCTAAACAAATGAGGAGTTTCGGTAACAACTTTTCAGTCAGAAATTGCATTTTATTATGTTGCCGCTTCATTAACACGGACAGTGCGATGCACTTTGATGTTCTGTGGTGGTCGCTGCAGCAGGGAGGAGAGCGAGACAATGGGTGCTAGTCACAGTCACTCGCTGTCTTTTTAAAATTTTATTTAACAAGTTTGAGCCAGGCCCGGAGCAATCAAATCAATTGCAGTCGGACTCCCTCTCGTCATTTGTGTGTCTTAATTATTTAATCAAACAGTGTGCTTAAAGCATCAGACAAGCTCAGTGAATATAGCTGATTTGATTAAAACACATGGAAAATGTGTATAAAAATTTCAGCAAATCGATTGGTCGAAAGAGCAGACGACTCTTGGTCGACCAAGATTTGTTTTTAGTCGGGGACAGCCCTAGTATCGCTGATTTATTTTGTGATTGCATTTATTTCTTTACCTCTGTGTTGTTCTGTTCTCTCAGTACAAGGCCAGTAAAGAGGGGACGGTGATGGGAGTAGCCGTGTCTAAGATAGCCTTGTTGACACACTGTCAAGCCCTGACACAGGCCTGCAACTACTGTGAAGGTAAGTGCATGATTAACACACACCATTGAGCCCGTCCTCCTATAGCCACTCTCTCGCATGCTCTCTCTCATATATATTTATATACATATACTCACTCAGATCAGCTTTTAGACAAAGAGCACTTTAGCCTCTCTTTGTCTCAGAGAACATTAGATCCCATGAGGGGAATCCACAGTCAGGCAGGCAACCAGACTGTTCCTGGAACACAGTGTTGCCTTTGTCCACAGTTAAATCAGCTATATTGTAGACCTATCATGTGATATAAAGCTGTTACATGTCCTGTGGTAACCTCACTATATGGAGAATGTACTGTTGGTATCCTTGAAGTGTCTATGTACAGTGGGGCAAAAATGTATTTAGTCAGCCACCAATTGTGCAAGTTCTCCCACTTAAAAAGATGAGAGGCCTATAATTTTCATCATAGGTACACTTCAATGATGACAGACAAAATGAGAAACAAAATCCAGAAAATCACATTGTAGGATTTTTAATGAATTTATTTGCAAATGATTGTGGAAAATAAGTATTTGGTCAATAACCAAAGTTTACCTCAATACTTTGTTATATACCCTTTGTTGGCAATGACAGAGGTCAAATGTTTTCTGTAAGTCTTCACAAGGTTTTCACACACTGTTGCTGATATTTTGGCCCATTCCTCCATGCAGATCTCCTCTAGAGCAGTGATGTTTTGTGGCTGTTGCTGGGCAACACGGACTTTCAACTCCCTCCAAAGATTTTCTATGGGGTTGAGATCTGGAGACTGGCTAGGCCACTCCAGGACCTTGAAATGCTTCTTACGAAGCCACTCCTTCGTTGCCCGGGTGGTGTGTTTGGGATCATTGTCATGCTGAAAGACCCAGCCACGTTTCATCTTCAATGCCCTTGCAGATGGAAGAAGGTTTTCACTCAATATCTCACGATACATGGCCCCATTCTTTCCTTTACACGGATCAGTCGTCCTGGTCCCTTTGCAGAAAAACAGCCCCAAAGCATGATGTTTCCACCCCCATGCTTCACAGTAGGTATGGTGTTCTTTGGATGAAACTCAGCATTCTTTGTCCTCAACACGACGAGTTGAGTTTTTACCAAAAAGTTATATTTTGGTTTCATCTGACCATATGACATTCTCCCAATCTACTTCTGGATCATCCAAATGCTCTCTAGCAAACTTCAGACGGGCCTGGACATGTACTGGCTTATGCAGGGGGACACGTCTGGCACTGCAGGATTTGAGTCCCTGGCAGCGTAGTGTGTTACTGATGGTAGGCTTTGTTACTTTGGTCCCAGCTCTCTGCAGGTCATTCACTAGGTCCCCCCCGTGTGGTTCTGGGATTTTTGCTCACCATTCTTGTGATAATTTTGACCCCACGGGGTGAGATCTTGCGTGGAGCCCCAGATCGAGGGAGATTATCAGTGGTCTTGTATGTCTTCCATTTCCTAATAATTGCTCCCACAGTTGATGTCTTCAAACCAAGCTGCTTACCTATTGCAGATTCAGTCTTCCCAGCCCGGTGCAGGTCTACAATTTTGTTTCTGGTGTCCTTTGACAGCTCTTTGGTCTTGGCCATAGTGGAGTTTGGAGTGAGACTGTTTTAGGTTGTGGACAGGTGTCTTTTATACTGATAACAAGTTCAAACAGGTGCCATTAATACAGATAACGAGTGGAGGACAGAGGAGCCTCTTAAAGAAGAGGAGAAGTTACAGGTCTGTGAGAGCCAGAAATATTGCTTGTTTGTAGGTGACCAAATACTTATTTTCCACCATAATTTGCAAATAAATTCATAAAAAATCCTACAATGTGATTTTCTGGATTTTTTTTCTCATTTTGTCTGTCATAGTTGAAGTGTACCGATGATGAACATTACAGGCCTCTCTCGTCTTTTTAAGTGGGAGAACTTGCACAATTGGTGGCTGAGTAAATACTTTTTCTGTAACCTTTCAAATGTTTGAATCCTTTATGACTGTGATGTGCATTGAAATAAAGTATTTCAAATGTTTGTGTGCTCTCTCAGGAGAAACGTTGGTCAATGTCCTTGACTGTAAGAAGGACATGGGCTTGTGGCATGGGGTGCTAACCAGTGTCATGAACAGGATCCACACCATCACTGTACCTTACGCTGTCATGAAGGCCTGTCCCATGTCCTGGGTGCAAAGAGTCCACATACACAAAGGTAAGGCTACAGTTAGCTATAACTTTTATATTGAAAACTGCATAGACACTAGCACGCATTAGCATCCTAAACAGCATGCTATTGATTAAGGTAGTCTGGGTCGGGTTCATTAGGAAACATTGTAGCAAAACGTTTTAAGACGTTGTCCAAATGAACATGATATTACCTCCCTGTTTCAGACTTTTTCTTCTCAGTTTCGTGCCTAATGAACATTACCCATATTATTAGCGATTAGAATTAGCACTATGTGTTGAGGTGATGAGATGTGAGCCTGAGCTGTCCCTCTTTCTCCCCTGCAGCACGTGTAGCTGTGGTGAAGTGTCGTGACCTCCACTGGGCTATGATGGCTCACAGGGACCAGAGAGACACCAACCTGTCCTCCATACGCATGCTCATAGTAGCTGATGGAGCCAACCCCTGTGAGTCATTCTCACACACACACACACACACACACACACACACACACACACAGACACACACACACAGA
The DNA here is from genome assembly GCF_002021735.2 of Oncorhynchus kisutch. NCBI lineage: Eukaryota > Metazoa > Chordata > Actinopteri > Salmoniformes > Salmonidae > Oncorhynchus > Oncorhynchus kisutch. The sequence goes on along the minus strand of NC_034190.2, from coordinate 77,314,126 downwards.
CACACACACACACACACAGACACACACACACACACGGACCAGAGACACATCAACCTGTCCTGTGAGTCATGTATAGGTAGCAGACGTCACTCATGATTGCTTTATCTATTCCCCAAACTATTGTTTGTCCTGGCATTGACCTGTCATAGTCTTCATCAGTGCCCCACCTCTATTGGTACACTGATATGTATTTTTAGATGCAGTGCACACAACTTCCAAGAGAAACATCTGATCCGGTCAATTAGATTCATATAATCTGTTTGATTCTTAACAGGGAAACACATTGCTGACACATTCTTATGTATTTCTGCTGTCTTTCAGGGTCTGTGTCGTCGTGCGACGCCTTCCTCAACGTGTTCCAGTCTCACGGGTTAAAGCCGGAGGTCATCTGCCCCTGTGCCTCCTCTCCTGAAGCTCTCACTGTGGCTATACGCAGGTAAACAACATACATATGTCTACCTCTTTCCCTCTCTTTCTCTGATTCTCTCTCTTATACAATACACTGAGATCTTTCTGATACTCCCCCTCCAGGCCTGGTGCTCGGGGTACAGCCCTCCCTGCCAGGGCCATTCTCTCCATGGGCGGGCTGAGTCATGGGGTCATCAGGGTCAACACAGAGGACAAGAACTCTGCCCTCACTGTACAGGACGTAGGCCATGTGATGCCTGGAGGTACACCACTCACTAAGCTACAATATAACCTCACTATGACACACCTCACTATGACACACCCCACCTCATTATGACACCTCACTATGACACCTCACTATGACACCCCTCACCTCACTATGACACACCCCACCTCACTATGACACCCCTCACCTCACTATGACACACCCCACCTCACTATGACACCCCTCACTATGACACCCCTCACTGATACCCCTCACTATGACACACCCCACCTCACTATGATACCCCTCACTATGACACCCCTCACTATGACACACCCCACCTCACTATGACACACCCCACCTCACTATGCCACACCTCACTATGACACCCCTTACTGCCACCCCTCACTATGCCACACCTCACTGACACACCCCACTATGACACACCCCACCTCACTATGACACACCCCACCTCACTATGACACAACTCACTATGACACAACCCACCTCACTATGACACCCCTCACTATAACACAACTCACTATAACACGCCTCACTATGACACACCCCACCTCACTATGACACACCTCACAATAACACCCCTCACTGACACACCTCACTGCCACCCCTCACTATGCCACGCCTCACTATGCCACGCCTCACTATGCCACCCCTCACTATGCCACGCCTCACTATGCCACCCCTCACTATGCCACCCCTCACTATGCCACCCCTCACTATGCCACCCCTCACTATGCCACACTCCACCTCACTATGACACCCCACTATGACACGCCACCCCTCACTATGACACACCTCACTATGACACACCTCACTATGACACACCTCACTATGACACACCTCACTATGACACCCCTCACTGACACAACTCACTGATACCCCTCACTATGACACCCCTCACTATAACACACCACTATAACACACGGGGCGGCAGGGTAGCCTAGTGGTTAGAGCGTTGGACTAGAAACCGGAAGGTTGCAATTTCAAACCCCGAGCTGACAAGGTACAAATCTGTCGTTCTGCCCCTGAACAGGCAGTTAACCCACTGTTCCTAGGCCATCATTGAAAATAAGAATTTGTTCTTAACTGACTTGCCTAGTTAAATAAAGGTAAAATAAATTTTAAAAACACCCCACCTCACTATAACACACCTAATCTCACTATAACACACCTCACCTCACTATAACACAACTCACTATGACACACCTCACCTCATAACGCACCACTATACCACACCACAATAACACACCCCACACCACTATAACATATCTTACCATAACACACCACTATAACACACCACTATAACATATCTCACTATAACACACTTTACTATAACACACCACTACAACACACCCACACCACCATACTACACCACTATACCACACCACTATACTATACCACACCACTCTATACCACACCACTATACCACACCACTGTACCACTCTATACCACACCACTCTATACCATACCACTCTATACCATACCATACCACACCACCATACCACAGCACACCACTATACTATACCACACCACTCTATATCACACCACACCACTATACCACACCACTATACTACACCACTCTATACCACACCACTCTATACCACACCACCATACCACACCACCAGAACCACACCACTCTATATCACACCACACCACTATACCACACCACTATACTACACCACTCTATACCACACCACTCTATACCACACCACCATACCACACCACCAGAACCACACCACTCTATATCACACCACACCACTATACCACACCACTCTATACCACACCCACACCACACCACTATACCACACCACTCTAACACACCACCATACCACACCACTATACCACACCACTATACCACACCACTTTATACCACACCACTCTATACCACACCACTCTATACCACACCACTATACCACACCACTATAACACACCACTCTATAACACACCACAACACCTCACTCTTTCTGTTTTCTGTTCATCACTGACTGACTTTAACCGTGGTGGTTTAACTGTGTCTTGTCAATGTCACTTCCCTGGTGTTAATTCTACTTTGCTCACCATTTTAGTCATTTCTTTATAACCCCTTAAGATCGATGTCCACTCCCCCTACAGAAATCAAATTCGCATAATAACAAAATCCCCGTTAAAAATCCATCCGTTTAAGCTTGAGATGTCATTCCACCGCATCTGCCTATGTGACACTTCCGCATCTGCGGTGAAAGGTGACCGAGCTAGAGCGGTGTCTGTGCAAAGGTGAGACTCTCAAAATACATACATGTCGGTTGTTTGGCTGTAGGACGTCCACGGGCCTCACAAGACTCGTCTGAAGTTCCCCCGGTATACAGTATATGGAGACTGTTTAGTGACAAAAAATAAGGGGTAATTACATATTTGAATTTTTTTTTTTTTTTCCTGATCTTATATCTCTCAGATATACGATTGACACTTCAGAACAAACTTATTTGGCTAAATAAAAGGCCAAATAAAAATGTTCATCAAATTTATTTATTTTTTAATACTTCTAGTGGTCTTCAAAATCAAATAGCAAAAATTATCCTTGGGTTTACCTTCTTAAAACAATTCTATTTAACTTAGTAGTCACCCCCCCCCTGCTGTTTTTATACAGCACTTTTCATGGACCCAAAGATGCTTTTGGGAGTTGGTTTCTAATGTACAGTATGTGTGTTTTAGCCCTAATGTCATAGTGTCTTGTGTTTCAGCTCTGATGTGTATTGTGAAGCCAGACGGGCCTCCACAGCTCTGTAAGACTGACGAGATCGGAGAGATAGTGCTGAACTCCAGGGCTGGAGGAACCTTGTACTACGGTCTACCTGGAGTCACCAAGAACACCTTCGAGGTGAGGAGAGGACTGTTTACTGAACCCTCTCAAGTTTCTGCATTTCTGTTCAGTGTAGTGCTACTGACACTGGGATGTAGCCATCAACCTAAGAACATGACTCCTCTGTCAGAGCATTACAATTCTAAAAGCTCTACCCCAACTGTATTATTCAGTGGTCATGGTTACCTATGGTCTCTATTACTAATTAGGGTTGCCAAGCAACCATTTAATTTACAGAAGTTACCTGAATCTTTGGTAATTTTTCTAATTAACAACAGAAAATGTATTGAACATCTATGGTACCTTTTGGTAATTTATACTGGAATAATGTTTATATTCCTATTATAGTATTCATTTATTTGATTTTATCCATGTCCATATTGTCCATGAGTTCCTAGTGGATAGACCACATGGTTCAAGAGAAAATATCCTAATAAAAAATTTGCATCATTTTCAATGAACTCTTCCAATTATTCATTTTTTTTTTTTTTTTTTACAGCTGCCACCAGTTTGACTCTAAAACATTGAGAACAAATATATATTGACATAGTCAAATAAAGTGTGTAAAATGTTTTCTATAAATATATATAAAGGACATTTCATGTAGAAACCCTCATATTAAACACCAATGGTATTCACTCAGTTGATGTTTTATTTTTAGGGTAATGTTTTACAGCTTTCTCATTCTATACCCTCCCTTTGCAACGCTGATCTCTCTAACCTGAGTTGAGGAGTTGTGTTGACAGTTAAACGTGTTGTTGTGATTGGTTGAAAGGATGATCATGATGTAATACATTATGCAGTAATCTCCATAACTGAAAGTGTGTCCCTCTGTCTCTGCAGGTGATTCCTGTGAACCAGACTGGAGCTCCGATAGGAGACATCCCCTTCACTAGGACTGGCCTGCTGGGCTTCGTAGGGCCGGTAAGATAGAAAGACAGTCGTTTCAGGCCCTACCTAACCTATTCAGTCTATAGCTATGCACAATGACTTTATATCAACAAAACATGTAAATGTAGAATAGAGTTTTGGCGTGTCTGTTGATGTCTAGAGAATGAAAATAAATGGTGACATTGCTTTGTGACCTTCTGCTATTTCCCTCTCTAACTCCTCAGGGAAGTCTGGTGTTTGTAGTGGGGAAGAATGAGGGGCTCCTGACGGTCAGTGGTAGACGACACAATGCTGATGACTTGGTGGCCACAGCCCTGGCCGTGGAGCCTGTCAAAACTGTCTACAGGGGGAGGTGAGTGTGTCAGGAGCGCAGTCCTTCTGGTGTGTTTTGCTGTGTTGCTAAGGTGTGAGAGTGCTTTGGCTGTGGAGCGTGTCAAAACTGTCTACACGGGGAGGTAAGTGTGTCAGGAGCGCAGTCCTTCCGGTGTGTTTTGCTGTGTTGGTAAGGTGTGAGAGTGCTTTGGCTGTTGAGCGTGTCAAAACAGGTGAGTGCCACAGTCATTCTGCTGTGTTGTTTCGCTGAGGTCTTAAGGCGTGAGAGTGTGCCGTGCTGTCTTATCCCTCTCCCGGAGGAGGATCACTGTGTGCTCTGTGACGATGGTCTCTAGTGTGAGAGTAGGTTGTTATTGTGGGTTGTGTGTTATTGCTGACTGACTCTCTCCCTGGTGTAGGATCGCCGTGTTCTCAGTGACCGTGTTCTATGATGAGAGGATAGTGATTGTAGCAGAACAAAGACCAGATGCCAGTGAAGAGGACAGCTTCCAGTGGATGAGCAGAGTACTACAGGTACTTGTTTTATGTGTGTTCTCTCCTCTATAAATCTATCTACCTCCGTACTAAAGATATAATACGTATTGTCTCATATCTATCACAGGTACCTAGTATTATCTATCTTCACTTGTCAAACTGGGTAGCCTAGTGGTTAGAGTGTTGGACTGGTAACCGGAAGGTTGCAAGTTCAAACCCCTGAGCTGACAAGGTACAAATCTGTCGTTCTGCCCCTGAACAGGCAGTTAACCCACTGTTCCCAGGCCGTCATTGAAAATAAGATTTTGTTCTTCACTGACTTTCCTGGTTAAATAAAGGTCAAATAAAATATAAAAAAACCACAGCTTTATAATCAATCTCCATATGTTTCTTTCTAGTTATCTATCAGTGTGCACTTTTTAGGTTAAAGGTGCAATATGCAGAAATCGCTCCGCCATTTCCTGGTTGCTGAAACTCTACTAGTTTGACCAATTTCAGTTTGTGGCAAAACACGCTAGTATAGTGTAGATAATCACTGTACCATATAAACAGATGTGAAATATATTTTCTATTACCAAAAATATTGTATTTTCAACTTTTTGAAGTAAAAAAACAACAACTCCAAAACGAAACTATAAAACAGAAGCATAGAAATAGCGCACATAATAGTTAGACTTGCTTTCAATGAGAATGACAGATCTATAACTCACATTTCTATGTGAATTTGGTTGGGTCGCCCAAAAAGTTACATATTGCAGCTTTAAGTTAGTAGTAGAAGTACATCTAGGCGACAGTACATTAACAGCAGTGGTGGGAAAAGTACTCAATTGTCATACTTGAGTAAAAGTTAAGATAACTTAATAGAAAATGACTCAAGTAAAAGTGAAAGTTACCCAGTAAAATACTACTTCAGTAAAAGTATTTGGTTTTAAATGTACTAAAGTATCTAAAGTAAATGGAATGCTAAAGTATACTTAAGTAACAAAGGTACAAGTATAAACCATTTCAAATTCCTTATAATTAGCAAACCAGACAGATAGTCAGGGGCAAACTCCAACACTCAGACACCATTTACAAACAAAGTGTTTGTGTTTAGTGAGTCCACCAGATCAGAGGCAGTAGGGACAACCAGGGATGTTCTCTGTTTAGTGAGTCAGCCAGATCAGAGGCAGTAGGGACAACCAGGGATGTTCTCTGTTTAGTGAGTCAGCCAGATCAGAGGCAGTAGGGACAACCAGGGATGTTCTCTGTTTAGTGAGTCAGCCAGATCAGAGGCAGTAGGGACAACCAGGGATGTTCTCTGTTTAGTGAGTCAGCCAGATCAGAGGCAGTAGGGACAACCAGGGATGTTCTCTGTTTAGTGAGTCCTCCAGATCAGAGGCAGTAGGGACAACCAGGGATGTTCTCTGTTTAGTGAGTCAGCCAGATCAGAGGCAGTAGGGATGACCAGGGATGTTCTCTGTTTAGTGAGTCAGCCAGATCAGAGGCAGTAGGGATGACCAGGGATGTTCTCTGTTTAGTGAGTCAGCCAGATCAGAGGCAGTAGGGATGACCAGGGATGTTCTCTGTTTAGTGAGTCAGCCAGATCAGAGGCAGTAGGGACAACCAGGGATGTTCTCTGTTTAGTGAGTCCACCAGATCAGAGGCAGTAGGGATGAACATGGATGTTCTCTGTTTAGTGAGTCCTCCAGATCAGAGGCAGTAGGGACAACCAGGGATGTTCTCTGTTTAGTGAGTCCTCCAGATCAGAGGCAGTAGGGACAACCAGGGATGTTCTCTGTTTAGTGAGTCCTCCAGATCAGAGGCAGTAGGGACAACCAGGGATGTTCTCTGTTTAGTGAGTCCACCAGATCAGAGGCAGTAGGGACAACCAGGGATGTTCTCTGTTTAGTGAGTCAGCCAGATCAGAGGCAGTATCGATGACCAGGGATGTTCTCTGTTTAGTGAGTCCACCAGATCAGAGGCAGTAGGGACAACCAGGGATGTTCTCTGTTTAGTGAGTCAGCCAGATCAGAGGCAGTAGGGACAACCAGGGATGTTCTCTTGATAACTGTGTGAATTGGACCATTTTCCTGTCAAAATGTAACGAGTACTTTTGGGTGTCAGGGAAAATGTATTGAGTAAAAAGTACATTCTTTTCTTTAGGAATGTAGTAAAGTAAAAGTAGTCAAAGTAGAGAGACCCCAAAAACTACTTAAGTAATACTTTAAAGTATTTTTACTTAAGTACTTTACGCCACCGATTTAACAGTAAGCCGGCCCTATGACGTGTGTTCTGTCTACTATAGGCTATAGACAGTATCCACCAGGTGGGTCAGTACTGCCCAGCCCTGGTCCCAGCCAACACGTTACCCTGTTATAGGTAGCATACCGATCAACAGTGCATACAGTACTGGCATCACATAAATAGTATATCATGTGTTTTCCTCGACAGGCTATAGACAGTATCCACCAGGTGGGTCTGTACTGCCTAGCCCTGGTCCCAGCCAACACGTTACCCAAGACACCACTGGGAGGGATCCACATCTCTGAGACCAAACAGAACTTCCTAGAGGGGAACCTGCACCCCTGTAACATCCTCCTCTGTCCACACACCTGTGTTACCAACCTGCCCAAACCACGGCAGAAACAACCAGGTGTGTGTGGCTATAATGACTGTCTATATCTCTGACACAGTGACACTTGACACTGTAGTAGGTGTGTACCTCTAACTCTCCTCTCCGTACTATAGTTGGAGTGGGCCCGGCCTCCATCATGGTTGGTAACCTGGTAGCAGGAAACAGGATGTCCCAGGCTGCAGGCAGAGAGCTGGGCGTGGTGGAGGAAGAGGGTCTGGTCAGGAAGGTAAGACCCCACTGAGCTGAGCTGTACTGGGCTGAGCCAGCAAGGTGTCGGCCCTACTGTGTGAAAACAAACACTACAGTACCAGCTCTACAGTCTGTCTTCAATACTCACCAACACCAGGAATGGAGCACAGCTGCTTTACCAACAATCACCATCTTATTTACCGTAGTCCTAATGACAAACGTATAGCAGAAGTGTTGTTCTGTCTCTACATCTTATTTACCGTAGTCCTAATGACAAACGTATAACAGAAGTGTTGTTCTGTCTCTACTTTCTCTCTGGCGATGTAGCTCTGTATGTGGCCCACCATGATGGTAAGAGTTTAGGAGACATACCTGCCCCAGTAAGGCTGCTTCTCTCAGATGTGCTGCTTGACAGTGACTGTGTGTTATGTCTGCATCACTGTAACCGTGAGCAGATCAATGGAGTGCACCCCTGTAACCGTGAGCAGATCAATGGTGTGTACCCCTGTAACCGTGAGCAGATCAATGGTGTGCCCCCCTGTAACCGTGAGCAGATCAATGGTGTGTACCCCTGTACCCGTGGGCAGATCAATGGTGTGCACCCCTGTACCCGTGAGCAGATCAATGGTGTACCCGTGAGCAGATCAATGGTGTGCCCCCCCTGTAACCGTGAGCAGATCAATGGAGTGCACCCCTGTAACCGTGAGCAGATCAATGGTGTGCCCCCCTGTAACCGTGAGCAGATCAATGGAGTGCACCCCTGTAACCGTGAGCAGATCAATGGAGTGCACCCCTGTAACCGTGAGCAGATCAATGGAGTGCACCCCTGTAACCGTGAGCAGATCAATGGAGTGCCCCCCCTGTAACCGTGAGCAGATCAATGGTGTACATCTGTTGAATGAGGGAATGGGCTGTGCAGTCACACAGCGAAGCACACAGAACCTCACTATACGCGTGTGTGTTTTTACTGTGCTTAAAGCCTGCTATTGTTCTCCCTCCACAACCGTCCTGTTTCTGTCCACTAGTCTTTGGTTCTCTTCTCTCCTTAATGGTGGCTTCCTCTTTCAGCACCAGTTCAGTCCTGACCCACACTCTCCCCTCTTTCAGCACCAGTTCAGAGTCCTGACCCACACTCCCCTCTTTCAGCACCAGTTCAGAGTCCTGACCCACACTCCCCTCTTTCAGCACCAGTTCAGAGTCCTGACCCACACTCTCCCCTCTTTCAGCACCAGTTCAGAGTCCTGACCCACACTCTCCCCTCTTTCAGCACCAGTTCAGAGTCCTGACCCACACTCTCCCCTCTTTCAGCACCAGTTCCTGTCTGAAGCGCTACAGTGGAGAGCCCAGAGTGACCCTGACCACGTCCTGTATGTGCTGCTCAACGCTAAGGTTGGATGGTCACACCTCTTGAGATGTTCCCATTTTTACTATTTAACATGTGATTGTGGAGGTTGCGTTGGCTCCCCTAGCTAATGCCTCTGGCCTAGGCTTTAGCTGAGTGGGCGAATACAGTCTTGTGTTGTGCAGAGGTTGGTCACACTTGCTAGGCCTTCCTGTAAATTGCACCTGTACAGTGTCTCTTACCACCTCTGTCCTCCAGGGGGCAGCAGTGTGCACAGCCACGTGTGTTCAGCTGCACAAGAGAGCAGAGAAGATAACCTCAGCCCTGATGGAGAGAGGAGGCCTCAACACTGGGGACAACGTAGTGCTGCTATACCCCCCTGGTGGGTTGAATGACCTACACACACACTTCACACGAGGCTGCTGATACTGTCCATCCTCACATATACAATCTCTGCCTTAGTTAAATGCTATTGTTAACAGTCCTCCCCTCTTCTCTCCCTCTCTCTCGGTCCCCTTCCCCACCCTTCTTACTCCCTCCCTCCCTCTCTCTCACACCAGGCATTGATCTGATAGCTGCCTTCTATGGCTGTCTGTATGCTGGGTTGATCCCTGTAACAGTGCGGCCCCCTCACCCCCAGAACCTGGCTGCTACCCTGCCCACCGTCCGCATGATCATCGACGTGAGTCAACTAAAGCCACGAAGACGTTTTCACATAACCGCTTCATGAAAGATGTTATGCCTCAGTACAAATACACGTTTGTATATATTATGAAAACTTTAGTAACTGCTGAAATGATCTTTGGTGGGGAGGGATCAAATTCCTGTCTGTGTGTGTGTTGCAGGTGAGTAAAGCTGCCTGTATCCTAACCACCCAGCCCCTTATGAGGATCCTCCGGTCCAGAGAGGCTGCTGCCAGTGTCAACGTCAAGACCTGGCCCACTATCATAGACACAGGTACTGTGGCAAATCCAAGATGACTCCCAAGACACGCTATTTTCACATGATAGGGGGCTACTTAGGACCAGAACCACATAAGGTAGTGTACACTATACAGGGACCAGAGCCACATAGGGTAGTGTACACTATACAGGGACCAGAGCCACATAGGGTAGTGTACACTATACAGGGACCAGAGCCACATAGGGTAGTGTACACTATACAGGGACCAGAGCCACATAGGGTAGTGTACACTATACAGGGACCAGAGCCACATAGGGTAGTGTACACTATACAGGGACCAGAACCACATAGGGTAGTGTACACTATACAGGGACCAGAACCACATAGGGTAGTGTATACTATACAGGGACCAGAACCACATAGGGTAGTGTATACTATACAGGGACCAGAACCACATAGGGTAGTGTACACTATACAGGGACCAGAACCACATAGGGTAGTGTATACTATACAGGGACCAGAACCACATAGGGTAGTGTATACTATACAGGGACCAGAGCCACATAGGGTAGTGTACACTATACAGGGACCAGAACCACATAGGGTAGTGTATACTATACAGGGACCAGAACCACATAGGGTAGTGTATACTATACAGGGACCAGAACCACATAGGGTAGTGTATACTATACAGGGACCAGAACCACATAGGGTAGTGTATACTATACAGGGACCATAACCACATAGGGTAGTGTATACTATACAGGGACCAGAACCACATAGGGTAGTGTATACTATACAGGGACCAGAACCACATAGGGTAGTGTACACTATACAGGGACCAGAACCACATAGGGTAGTGTACACTATACAGGGACCAGAACCACATAGGGTAGTGTACACTATACAGGGACCAGAACCATATAGGGTAGTGTACACTATACAGGGACCAGAACCACATAGGGTAGTATACACTATACAGGGACCAGAACCACATAGGGTGTTTACCTTCTCTGTGTGTCCTTCTAGATGACCTCCCCAGGAGGCGGCCCCCCCAGCTCTACAAGCCCCCCACAGCAGAGATGCTGGCCTACCTGGACTTCAGTGTGTCCACCACAGGAATGCTGACCGGGGTCAAGGTAAGGGCACTATTGTAGCATGTCCATCTCAGGAGAAATGATCCCACAGCCATTCTTTTGCATATTAAAAGGCATTTTTTTTCTCTCTCGTCTTGTTTCTCTATCTCTCCCTCTCTGGTTTCTCTCGTCTTGTTTCTCTATCTCTCCCTCTCTGGTTTCTCTCGTCTTGTTTCTCGATCTCTCTCTCTCTGGTTTCTCTCGTCTTGTTTCTCGATCTCTCTCTCTCTGGTTTCTCTCGTCTTGTTTCTCTATCTCTCCCTCTCTGGTTTCTCTCGTCTTGTTTCTCGATCTCTCTCTCTCTGGTTTCTCTCGTCTTGTTTCTCTCTCTCTCTCTCTCTGGTTTCTCTCGTCTTGTTTCTCTCTCTCTGGTTTCTCTCGTCTTGTTTCTCGATCTCTCTCTCTCTCTGGTTTCTCTCGTCTTGTTTCTCGATCTCTCTCTCTCTGGTTTCTCTCGTCTTGTTTCTCGATCTCTCTCTCTCTGGTTTCTCTCTCGTCTTGTTTCTCGATCTCTCGCTCTCTGGTTTCTCTCTCTCGTCTTGTTTCTCGATCTCTCTCTCTCTGGTTTCTCTCTCTCGTCTCTCTGTCTCTTTGTGGTGTGTGTGTGTGTGTGTGTCAGATGTCCCACTCGGCGGTCAGTACTCTGTGTCGCTCCATCAAGCTACAGTGTGAGCTCTACTCCTCACGCCAAATAGCCATCTGTCTGGACCCCTACTGCGGTCTGGGCTTTGTACAGTGGTGCCTCTCCAGGTAAGAGACACACGGCTGGGCTGCCATGATTTCACCTACATTTTGTATAATCCTTGTGCCGCTCCTATGTCGCTCTATGATCTAGTGTTGTTGACACTGCGGCTGATCTCTATTGAGCAGAAAAGTGACAGCAGCTTTTTACGTTGTGTAATGACTAGAGAACGTTCCAATATTGTGTGTAGTGTGTACTCGGGTCACCAGTCCATTCTGATCCCTCCTATGGAGTTGGAGCTGTCCTTACCTCTGTGGCTGAGCACCCTGAGCCAGTACAAGATCAGAGACACCTTCTGTTCCTACTCTGTCATGGAGCTCTGCACCAAGGGCCTGGGCACACAGACTGACTCTCTCAAGGTGAGGAACACGCACAGACAGCTCGCTCACTAGGTGTTGGTTCCAGAATCTAACATCTGTCAACTGTATCCTGTATACACACCAGAAGAGGCTGGTGGTAAGTGTAATGTCTAGGAGTCTCCACCCTGTGTGTATTATTAACCTGTGTGTCTGCAGGCGCGGGGTGTGAACCTGTCGTGTGTGAGGAGCTGTGTGGTGATAGCAGAGGAGCGTCCCCGGCTGGCACTGACCCAGTCCTTCTCCAAGCTGTTTAAAGACCTGGGCCTCTCCCCCCGTGCTGTCAGCACAGCGTTTGGATCCAGGGTCAACCTAGCCATCTGCTTGCAGGTGGGCCCCAGCGCACGCACATACAAATGCAGGGAGCCGCAAAAAAAGATGCATGCATGCAAACGCACACACAGCTGGATCTTAACAATGATGGTGACTCATTTGGACTTTTTAGATCACGAAGTTCCCTTTCTGTTTCTCTGCCAGGGTACAGCTGGACCCGACCCCTCCACCGTCTATGTAGACATGAAGTCCCTCCGCCATGACAGGTGAGGATAGCTAGTGGACATCACTAAGGTTTTACCCAGGGTTTTCCTGGTCAGGTCACATGGTCATGTATAATACATTGCAGAGAATGGAGTCTGTCTGTCTGTTTTCCAGGGTGAGGTTAGTGGAGCGAGGAGCCCCACAGAGTCTTCCCCTCATGGAGTCAGGCACTGTAAGTACATGGCACTGAGATGACTAAACCTTTACCGTAGGCTTCCCAGTCTAAACTGTTTGCGCATATATTATGATTACATTTTGTGATGTTTTTGTGGGGTTTTTTTTCTTGGCTGTTCGTGCACACACATTTATTTTCTTGAGGCAAGTTGAAGTTCGGTATCTGAAGTAAAACATCTCAGTTAGATGTACAATTGTGTGTCTAGGACCTTCTCTGCAAAAACGTCAAAATGACAGATTACATGATTTATCTTAGATGAATTCTGACTATTTTGAGGATGTGTTTCTGGCTATGTTGTTGCCATGGTGACTGAAAAGGGATAAACAACAGTGATGTTGCTGCTTTTTTCTCGTGTTTGAAACGAAGGTCTTTAGGGAGTATGAGAGCACAGACGGTCGCTTCACCTAGCAGAGTTCTGCAGGGAGCAAACCAAACCTGTGTGTGTGGACGCCTTTAGACTGTGTTTTGACCTCTTGCTTCTCCAATGAAACTTACTCTTGTGTCCATGGGGTTGTCTACTAAACCTGATCTCCCTGTCTGCAGATTCTTCCAGGGGTGAAGGTGATCATCGTGAACCCAGAGACCAGGGGTCCGTTGGGGGACTCGCATCTAGGAGAGGTGAGTATGCAGACACCACAGAGGAACAGGTGGTGGGGGTGTATGGTCAAGTTGAAAGGGGTTTGCTGTGAGAGTATTGTAGCGAAGACTTCAGAGTTTCTTCTCCTTCTACTACAATAATTTAACCCCATCACCTTGTTCTACTACGACCTAGTCAATATATTTCTTTCTCTTTCACTATCACTTATTTTTCTATCTTACCTCGCTGGTTTTAATGACCATCTCTTCTGTTATTCAGATCTGGGCTCAGAGCCCCTGGTTACTATATATACTGAGTATACTAAACATTAGGAACACCTTCCTCACACACACACATTTACCCTCAGAACAGCCTCAATTTGTCGGGGCATGGACTCTACAAGGTGTTGTAAGCGTTCTACAGGGATGCTGGCTCATGTTGACTCCAATGCTTCCCACAGTTGTGTCAAGTTGGCTGGATGTCCTTTGTGTGGTGGACCATTCTTGATTCACACAGGAAACTGTTGAGTGTGAAATATCCAGCAGCGTTGCAGTTCTTGACACAAACCAGTGTTAGTGATGTTAGTGAACTTGGGTTAATTGACCGTCACTGACATAAGAGGAAAAACTGCTGATGCACAACCACATTTTGAAATTGCACCTGGTGTATTCTACTATTCTAATTCTCAACAGTAAATTGAGACCAGACTAAGTTTTAATTTTATTATTTTTTATAAATAAATATATATATACAGTTGAAGTCGGAAGTTTACATACACTTAGGTTGGAGTCATTAAAACTCATTTTTCAACCACTCCACAAATTTCTTGTTAACAAACTATAGTTTTGGCAAGTCGGTTAAGACATCTACTTTGTGCTTGACACAAGTAATTTTTCCAACAATTGTTTAGACACATTGAGTTAAGTGAAATAATCTATCACAATTCCAGTGGGTCAGAAGTTTACATACACTAAGTTGACTGTGCCTTTAAACAGCTTGGAAAATTCCAGAAAATGATGTCATAGGCTAATTTACATAATTTGAGTCAATTGGAGGTGTACCTGTGGATGTATTTCAAGGCCTACCTTCAAACTCAGTGCCTCTTTGCTTGACATCATGGGAAAATCAAAAGAAATCAGCCAATACCTGAAAAAAATTGTATACCTCCACAAGTCAGGTTCATCCTCGGGAGCAATTTCCAAACGGCTGAAGGTGCCACGTTCATCTGTACAAACAATAGTACGCAAGTATAAACACCATGGGACCACGCAGCCATCATACCGCTCAGGAAGGAGACGCATTCTGTCTCCTAGAGATGAACGTACTTTGGTGCAAAAAGTGCAAATCAATCCCATAACAACAGCAAAGAACCTTGTGAAGATGGAAACAGGTACAAAAGTATCTATATCCACAGTAAAACGAGTCCTATATCGATATAACCCGAAAGGCCGCTCGGCAAGGAAGAAGCCACTGCTCCAAAACCGCCATAAAAAGACAGACTACTTTGCAACTGCACATGGGGACAAAGATTGAACTTTTGGAGAAATGTCCTCTGGTATGATGAAACAAAAATAGAACTGTTTGGCCATAATGACCATCGTTATGTTTGGAGGAAAAAGGGGAGGCTTGCAAGCTGAAGAAAACCATCCCAACTGTGAAGCACAGGCGTGGAGACATCATGTTGTGGGGGTGCTTTGCTGCAGGAGGGACTGGTGTACTTCACAAAATAGATGGCATCATGAGGCAGGAAAATAATATGTATATATTGAAGCAACATCTCAAGACATCAGTCAGGAACTTAAAGCTTGGTCACAAATGGGTCTTCCAAATGGACCACGACCCCAAGCATACTTCCAAAGTTGTGGCAAAATGGCTTAAGGGAAACAAAGTCAAGGTATTGGAGTGGCCATCACAAAGCCCTGACCTAAATCCTATAGAAAATGTGTGGGCAGAACTGAAAAGCGTGTGCGAGCAAGGAGGCCTACAAACCTGACTCAGTTACACCAGCTCTGTCAGGAGTAATGGGCCAAAATTCACCCAACTTATTGTGGGAAGCTTGTAGAAGGCTACCCAAAATGTTTGACCCAAGTGAAACAATTTAAAGGCAATGCTACCAAATACTAATTGAGTGTATGTAAACTTCTGACCCACTGGGAATGTGATGAAAGAAATAAAAGCTGAAATAAATAATTCTCTCTACTATTATTCTGACATTTCACATTCTTAAAATAAAGTGGTGATCCTAACTGACCTAAAACAGAGAATGTTTACTAGGATTAAATGTCAGGAATTGTGAAAAACATAATTGTTTAAATGTATTTGGCTGAAGTAACGACTTCAACTGTGTGTGTGTGTGTGTGTATATATATATATATCTTTATCTGTGTGTTTTTAGTGTGGAATTGATCAGATGGCCTTCAAAAGGAGGGCCACCTGTTTCCCATCCCTGATGTAGAGGATGATGAAGCCCTCTCACTCTCTGTTTAGATCTGGGTTCAGAGTCCCCACAGTTCCAGTGGCTACTACACCATCTATGGAGAGGAGAGCTTGCAGGCGGACCACTTCAACACGAGGCTGAGCTTCGGGGAGCCCCACACCCTGTGGGCCAGGACGGGATACCTGGGCTTTGTCAAGAGGACAGAGCTACTGGGGTCCACCGGAGGTTAGAGACCCTTCTAATGTAACCATCCTAGCATTTAGCATGTTATGGACTCTCCCAAGTCATATCTTTCTTGGGGTGTGGCCATTCTCACCCCCCACTTGTTGCTACACCAAACCAATCTGAAGACTTGTTCTTAGTCATACAAAGCATGTCCATTCTGTTTTAAGATCATCTCACCAAATGTAATTTATGCAGGTTG
Organism: Oncorhynchus kisutch; assembly: GCF_002021735.2. Taxonomy (NCBI): domain Eukaryota; kingdom Metazoa; phylum Chordata; class Actinopteri; order Salmoniformes; family Salmonidae; genus Oncorhynchus; species Oncorhynchus kisutch. Next base: position 77,297,520 of record NC_034190.2, on the reverse strand, counting down.
AAAGGGGGTAGTTTGGTCTATGCTAAACTACAGGACTGTTTTGCTATCACAGACTGGAATATGTTCCGTGATTCTTTCCGATGGCATTGAGGAGTACACCACATCAGTCACTGGCTTCATCAATAAGTGCATCGATGACGTCGTCCCCAATGACTGTACGTACATTCCCCAACCAAAAGCCATGGATTATAGGCAAAAGTTGCACTGAGATAAAGTGTAGAGCTGCTGCTTTCAAGGAGCGGGACTCTAACCCGGAAGCTTATAAGAAATCCCGCAATGCCCTCTGACGAACCATCAAACAGGCAAAACATCAATACAGGACTAAGATCGAATCATACTACGCTCGTCGGATGTGGCAGGGCTTGCAAACTATTACAGACTACAAAGGCAAGCATAGCCACGAGCTGCCCAGTGACGCAAACCTACCAGATAAGCTAAATAACTTCTATGCTCCCTTCCAGGCAAGTAACACTGGAACATGCATGACAGCATCAGCTGTTCCGGACGGCTTTAAACAGGTCAACATTCACAAGGCCACAGCGCCAGACGGATTACCAGGACGTGTACTATGAGTATACGCTGACCAACTGGCAAGTGTCTTCACTGACATTTTCAACCTCTCCCTGTCTGAGTCTGTAATACCAACATGTTTCAAGCAGACCACCATAGTCCCTGTGCCCAAGAACACGTAAGATAACCTGCCTAAATTACTACCGACCCGTAACACTCACGTCTGTAGCCATGAAAGGCTGGTCATGGCTCACATCAACACCATCATCCCAGAAACCCTAGACCCACTCCAATTTGCAGACCACCCCAACAGATCCACAGATGATGCAATCTCTATTGCACTCCACACTGCCTTTTCACACCGGGACTAAAGGAACATCGATGTGAGAATTGCTATTCATTGACTACAGCTCATCGTTCAACACCATATAGTGCCCTCAAAGCTCATCACTAAGCTAAGAACCCTGGGACTAAACACCTCCCTCTGCAACTGGATCCTGGACTTCCTGACGGGCTGCTCCCAGATGGTAAGGGTAGGTAACAACACATCCGCCACGCTGATCCTCAACACGGGGGCCCCCCCGGGTGCGTGCTCAGTCCCCTCCTGTGCTCCCTGTTCACTAATGACTGCACTGCCTGGCACGACTCCAACACCATCATTAAGTTTGCCAATGACAACAGTGGTATGCCTGATCACCGACAACAACGAGACAGCCTATAGGGAAGAGGTCAGAGACCTGGCCGTGTGGTGCCAGGACAACAACCTCTCCCTCAACGTGATCAAGACAAAGGAGATGATTGTGGACTACAGGAAAGAGAGGACCGAGCACGGCCCCATTCTCATCGACAGGGCTGTAGTGGAGCAGCTTGAGAGCTTTAAGTTCCTTGGTGTCCACATCACCAACAAACTAACATGGTCCAAGCACACCAAGACAGTCGTGAAGAGGGAACAACAAAACCGATTCATGTCCTCAGATCCTCAAAAGGTTTAACAGCTGCACCATCGAGAGCATCCTGACGGGTTGTATCACTGCCAGGTATGGCAACTGCTCGGCCTCCGACCGCAGTTGCCAGAGCATTGGACTAGTAACCGGAAGGTTGCGAGTTCAAACCCCCGAGCTGACAAGGTACAAATCTGTCGTTCTGCCCCTGAACAGGCAGTTAACCCACTGTTCCCAGGCCGTCATTGAAAATAAGAATGTGTTCTTAACTGACTTGCCTGGTTAAATAAAGGTTAAAAAAAAAAAAAAAAAAAAAAGGTGTAGAGGGTAGTGCGTACGGCCAGTCACCAGGGCCAAGCTTCCTGCCATCCAGGACCTCTATATCAGGCTGTGTCAGAGGAAGGCACTAAACATTGTCAAAGACTCCAGCCGCCCTAGTCGTAGACTGTTCTCTCTGCTACCGCACGGCAAGCAGTACCAGAGCGCCAAGTCTAGGTCCAAGAGGCATCTACCCCCAAGCCATAAGACTGCTGAAATTCTAATCAAATGGCTACTCAGACTATTTGCATTGCCCCCCTTCTACTTAACTATTATTATCTATGCATAGTCATTTTAATTTTCTTAAAACTGCGTTGTTGGCTAAGGGCTTGTAAGTATGCATTTCACTGTAAGGTACCTGTTGTATTTGGCGCATGTGACACATACATTTTGATTTGATTGTGCCTTTTTTAAAGGCCCAGTGCAGTCAAAAATGTTATTTTTCTGTTTTTGGTAAATGTATTTTATTTTATTGTCACATACACCAGGTAGGTGCAGTGGATGAGGTTGAAATAATACTGTGATAATTATTATGATACCCTTTTAGTGTAAGAGCTGTTTGAAAATATTGCCTGAAATTTCAGCCTGGTTTGGTGGGATGGAGCTTTGGCCTGCCTGGTGACATCACTAGGCGGTAAATTGGTTAATAGACCAATAAGAAAGAGTTCCAAACCTGTCTGCCAATAACAGTTTTCAGTTTTCCCCCTCCCACTCAGACCCATCCCAGACAGTCCTAGCAAAATTGCTCTTTACTATGAAGCTATTTTTGTTTAACCATTTTAATTGAAAGCAATCACATGAAGGTACTTAATTGTTACCCAGAAATTATTTGATATTGAGATAAAAGCAGCACCATGGGTGTTGAGTTTCTAAGTTGTCTGTGTTGATGACAAATCTATTTTCACTCCTGATCCATCTGTCTGCCTTCCCTTCAGATCGTCATGACGCTCTGTTTGTGGTGGGCCAGCTGGATGAGACGTTGGAGCTCAGGGGGCTTCGCTACCACCCCATCGACATAGAGACCTCTGTGTCCCGGGCACACCGCAGCATCGCTGAGAGGTGAGATACTGTTGTCTGCTCAGACACACACAGTACATGCATGCTTCACTAGGTGTATTGTAACCTGATGTGACTGTTTTGTGGTCTGTACCAGAACTGTGTTTGACATTGACATATACTGTATCTAGTATAAACCCACATGTTTAGTTTCCTTGGTGTTGAGAAAGAACGGGAAGGGTACACAGCACCGTGCTCTATCTCACTGAACCAGTTGAATGTTGAACTTGATGAGTGACTGACTGTTGGTGCCGGTCATTCTCTATATCTGCTGTGTACCCCTGAATGTTAACTTGATGGGTGGCTGTCTCTCTCTCCACAGTGCTGTGTTCACGTGGACCAACCTCCTGGTAGTAGTAGCAGAGCTGGCCGGGTCGGAGCAGGAGGCCCTGGACTTGGTGCCTCTGGTGACCAACGTGGTTCTGGAGGAGCACCACCTGATTGTGGGTGTGGTGGTTGTTGTTGACCCGGGGGTCATCCCCATCAACTCACGGGGAGAGAAGCAGAGGATGCACCTCCGGGACTCGTTCCTGGCCGACCAGCTGGACCCCATCTACGTGGCCTATAACATGTGAGGAGGGCCCAGGCCCCATTCACACTGGGGTGGAGGCTGGCTATGGGGGTCCACTGGAGTGGAGGCTGGCTATGGGGGTCCACTGGAGTGGAGGCTGGCTATGGGGGTCCACTGGGGTGGAGGCTGGCTATGGGGGTCCACTGGGGTGGAGGCTGGCTATGGGGGTCCACTGGAGTGGAGGCTGGCTATGGGTGTCCACTGGGGTGGAGGCTGGCTATCGGTGTCCACTGGGGTAGAGGCTAAAGTATAGAGGCTCTGGGAGGGAGGCGCGGGGGGTGGACTGCTTCTCCCCAGAATGGACCTCACACTCACTCATCTGGCAGTGGGACAGATTGGCAGGACAGGGCAGGAGTAGCATTGGTGGATGGGCTTGGACTTGGTTTAGCCATCCTGTTACAGTAATTCCTGCCCCAGCGTTCTTTTTCTCTCGGCCAGAGTCTCCTCTCTATGAAACAGAGACTGTTTATTAAGGCTGTGGGTGGGAGTGAAGTTAGAGCATGTCTGTCTGCATGGGTTTTTGCTGCTTCTTACTGGTGCTTTTCCAACCACTCCCTGCCTCCCACTGACAGAGTAGGAAGATGATTGGTTTCTCCTCTTTGATTGACACTTGGGTCCACCTATCAAGTAGATGTTTGCCAATACCCTCATCCACTGTCTCTCCCCGACTGCTCCTAACCATGATTTTATCCCCAGCCATTATTATTGTGAATCTTGTTTTATAGAAGAAAATACAGAGGTGTGTTTCTCATCTCGATCCATTCCCTGGTTCAGCCTGTACCCTGCTCTCTCCTGAGTGGTCCACAATCCGTCATGTTGGTCAGGATAGGACTGTGGAGTCAACGTGACGAGCTGGAAGCTTCCCCCATGCACTTTAACCTTTCCTTGTCCTTCCATAATCTCTCCTAGCCTAGTCCCAGATCTGTTTCTGCAGATCAACTCCTCATGAGACAATGACCAAAGGAGTTGGAAAGACCTGGGACCATGCGTATTGTACGTCCCAAATGGCAACCTATTCCCTATATAGTGTACTACCCTATGGGCCTTGGTCAAAAGTAGTCCACTAAATAGGGAATAGGGTGCTATTTGAGACGCAGTCTATATGTCCCCTGGATTGTCGATGGGAGACTCTGACCTCTACTCACTTCCATTTTTCATCAAGAAATGCAGAAGAACTAAACAATATCACAAACAATACAATAGCAGCAGTAAGTACAGCCCACTGAGTCAGACAAACACCTGCACCTCAGTAGCTGTACTTACTGCAGAGCTGGAATTGACCGGTCATCTTACGTGTCTGTCCCATAGACCTCGTTTTCTTTTTTTTACACTTTACTGCTATGTTAAAAGCTTTTAGACGTGCTAGAAGAATTCACTTTTAAAACACACTTGTCATTGGTATGGAATGAAACAGATAAACATACCAGCAGCAAACTCGCACAACAAAACAGACCGTGTTTATTTTTGGGGGACAATATTTGAAGGTCTTGATGTATGAGCAGGAATCGTTCCATGAGAGTTCTCTCATCGATCATGTAAATAAAAGGGACTTCTGTTTTATGGGGTCAGGGTTATATGTATGTCTGTACATACGACTAAACTGCTGTACATATTTATCTTTACACAACTCTATTTATCGTCAATATTTAAATATCTAGCAAGCACAAAATACTGGTAATATGGAACAATAAACTTCTGATTAACTTGCTGGCTGACCTGATATCATGGAGGCTCCTCTGCTGAATCACTATCTTAGCTTGAATAAGTATCAGTCAGTCAGCTGCTGGCCTCTCACAGGCTTTCAGATGGCAAAGCTTTGGGGTCCGTGGCTAGTCAATTGCTAGGCTTGTTTGTTGATTCTGGAGTGCCCATTGAGTCACCAAGGTGCATCTATATTTCTGACTAACTTCACATGAGGCTACATCTGGGATGTCGGAAGACTGCTGTGCCTTTAAATGTGGAAGACACATTTCAGTTGTACAACTGACTAGGTATCCCCTTTCCCTTTGTTTTGTGCCATCATGAAACGTGACATCTTCATAAATCAAGGACTTGGTGAATTACCAAACCGTTGGCAGTGGGTATAAGATGAGGACAAATTCTTGCCTTATAAAACCTGTGGAACTTGTAATACTTTTACTGTTATTATTTGTCAAAGGTTTTAATTTCATTATTCTGATTGTATTATGACTAGAAAAGGGATTGTGAAGGGTAAGATGTTGACCGTATAGGGTATATTTTAGAGGTCATCAACTGTATAACTGGTGTTACTGTGTACATTGAAATTATGAACTTATTCTTTGTTCATAAAACTTGACTGATCTTTCATACTTGACAGCAAATTTCTGCATCACAGACTTAAACGTAGGCTAAGTAACACATTTCAAAATTAAAGGAAGCATATCATATGGTTTGGCAGGTGGTAACAATTTGCACTTTTCCATATCATTATTGCTGGCGTGTGTGATCGTATGGTTTAAATGGTGACATCGTTTGCCTTTCCTTGTGGAAAAAAAGTTTAATTTCCCTTTTTAATTAAATGAACATCAAAATATTGAACAATATTTTTGTTCCAAAATGCCAGTTTCTTTTTTGTTGATTGGCTTATTTTATGTCATTCACTGTAATGTAATGTTTAGGGGTTGACTCTAGCAGGACATCCCAAGGATCCAGCCTAGCATCAAACTATTTTTATTCCATCCATCCAAATTATTTAAATGATTGTAATGTTTTTCATGCAAGATTTCAACTACCCTACACAACGCTGTGGCAAAACAAAAGCCTTGTTTGATTTAGGAAGTTGTTAAAACTACTTGAATGACAAACATTGTAACTTAAGTCCATCTTTAGAGTAAAGTTACATTTAATGATTCATTTAAAAAAAAAATGGGACTATTCTGTGGTATTTGGCTTTCTTGCCAAGCTGCTACTGTATCATTCCACCTTTGCATGTTTAAATCATCATCTTATCTTATAGTGGTGTGACCATAGAACTAGAAGGAATTTACCACTCAATCTCCATGGTGTGAGCGGTTCCAAGCCCGTTCTACTCAATCTAATTCTATGGGTGTGACAACATGTTGTCCTGCCATACATTCATTAGACACATTGGTGCTATCCAAAACTGGAAATAAGGGGAACGTTTTTCAAGATTCTATCCATGGAAAAACCTAGCTTGAGTTCCAGCCTGTTTGAACTATTGTGCCAGCTCCAATTGGCAAAAGCACAAACCGGTATAGGACCAGGCTAGGACAAATGATCAGGATTGCCAATATTTCCATATATTTTGTAATAAACACTGTGCCAATTGCAGTAAAACTGAAAACAATAAAGGATGTTAAGCTTTTAGTCTTGTAAGCACAATGTACTGTACTTGTGTAGTGATAAAACAATATATTTCGGATGATTAATGTTATTTGTAAACATCAAGGGCCCAAAATATATATACCTCAAGGCTGCTCACTATGCATAAATGCTGTACAAGATCTTCTCAATATTGTCAGTGATGCAATGAGTTCCAACTCAGAGGCAAACGTGTCCTATTTGACCAACGTTCTGTCATGTTGTCAATGGGGATCATTTGTTTTCTATTTGGTTTAGCAAAATGAAACAATAAAAATCTGCTTTTGTCACCATGTCTCTGCTCTGTGATCTGTAAAGCCACTAGTCTCTTTTCACAGCCGCTGGTTTCCGCTACAGCCTCTCCCACTTGATGTCTGATTGGTGTTACGACCTGACAGTCACTTCATTTTGAACATCAACAGCCCATCCATTTCTGTCATTTGTGGTTGGGCTGCTCAGTCGCTAATTCCTAAAAGTGTTGAAAAGGGATGCTGTGGCGGAGACTAACGAAAAGAGATGATGAAAATATTGTGCGTTACCACATTATTACAGAGGAAAATGGAATCTTTCTCAGCTGAATGTCCTAGTGTTTTCTAGATCTCTTGGCTTAACTTCAGCTTTTCACAACATTTGCAGGCAAGTTACATTTTGGAATGAATATATGTGGGGGGTGAAGTCTACTTAATTTGTCATCTGAGATATCAAATACAAGGCAACCCAATGTTCTACAATCTGCATCAACAAAAAAGTCATTACGTACAGTAGCATCTACCTTGGTGTTGCATGGCAAACTTTTGACTGTCTACTATTCACCCCACCCCTCCAAGCCTGGTGTCTATGGCGCTGCTCCCTGCCCCTGTGGGGGGGTGTCAGCTTCATTTGTGTTGTCTGAGCGCTCAAAATCCTTTCCTCCATACTTTTTATTTATAGTATCATATGTTTAGTTAAAAATATTTAGACTGCTCTCAAATTAAATTAATAAATAAAATGTCACAAATGTAACTGGTGTGGAAACGGTCAAATCACCACCTTAGCTAAGCTGGAAAGCAAAAAGCACATGGCCAAAGAACGACTGTGAATTGGTGCAAGGATAGGGGGGGCGCTGTCCCCAACTTCTCTTTGAATCCAGTAGAAATGCTTGCTCACTTTGAGGTAAATGTTGGGCCGCCGAGGCACACCACAGTCTTGGGTATACACCCGCACCCCATAGATGTAGTAGCGGTTGTTTGCAGGCATGAAGCAGCTCACAGGGCCCCCAAGATTCATCTGAGGAAATACAAGCGATAAGCAAACATTTAAACTTAACATAACTACTTTATGACTTTGGGATTCATGTCTTTCATGTCTTTCGGGAGGTGATTTTCTTAGAATAATATTAATTATCATAACATGGATTTTTACAACATAAATGAACAAAAATATAAATGCAACAATTTCAAAGATTTTACTGAGTTACAGTTCATATAACGAAATCAATCAATTGAAATAAAAGGCCCTAATCTATATATTTCACATGACTGGGAATACTGATATGCATCTGTTGGTCACAGATACTGTACCTTTAAAAATAAGGTAGGGGCGTGGATCAGAAATCCAGTCAGTATCTGGTGTGACCACCATTTGCCTCAGGCAGCGTCACATCCCCTTTGCATAGAGTTGATCAGGCTGTTGATTGTGGCCTGTGGAATGCTGTCCTACTCTTCAATGGTTCTGCAAAGTTGCTGAATATTGGCAGGAACTGGAACACACTGTTGTAGACATCGATCCAGATCATCCCAAACATGCTCAATGGGTGACATGTCCGGTGATTATGCAGGCTATGGAAGAACTGGGATATTTTCAGCTTCCAGGAATTGTGTACAGATCCTTGTTGCATGGGGCTGTGCATTATCATGCTGAAAACATGAGGTTATGGCGGTGGATGAATGGCATGACAATGGGCCTCAGGATCTCGTCACGGTATCTCTGTGCATTCAATTTGCCATCAACAAAATGCAATTTAGTTTGCTATCCATAGCTTATGCCTGCCCATACCATAACACCACTGCCCCCATGGGGCACTTTGTTCACAACGTTGACATGTTTAAATTCTTTAAAACGATGGCGGCGGCTTATGGTAGAGAAATAAAAATGCAATTATCTGGCAACAGCTCTGGTGGACATTCCTGCCATCAGAATGCCAATAGCACAGTCTCTCAACTTGAGACATCTGTAGCATTGCGTTGTGTGACAAAAACTGGACATTTTAGAGTTGTCTTTTATCCCCAGCACAATGTGCACCTGTATAATGATCATGTTGTGTTATCAGCTTCTTGATATACCACACCTGTCAGGCGGATCGATTTATCTTGGCTAAAGAAATGCTCACTAACAGGGATGTAAACAAATGTGTGCACAACATTTGATATCTTTTTGTGCGTATGGGACATTTCTGAGATGTTTCAAGAGCTGAAATAAAAGAACACTTTATATTTTTGCCTAACTAACATTTATCTAAAATGTCAGAGATTAAACAAAATGTAGGACATGATTGTGTCCCAAATGGCACCCCAGGGCTCTGGTCAAACGGGTGCCATTGGGGACACATCTCTTGTCTGAATGTAACAGGTTGTATCGGCTTCAGTTTACCTCACAACCATCAGGACCACCCATGCCACTGGGATGAGACATACAAAACATGTCCCTAGCCACTTTGTAGTTCCACCAGGTAGGCATGTTACACCTGGGATTGCCAATTTTCTTCACTTCTGCTTCTTGTAAAATGCTGGTGTTTGCTGTCGAAGAGCAAATAGGTTAACCGTAATTTGTGTTAAAGGCTTATACATTATATTTTTGTTTTTAATACACTGAGTATACAAAACATTAAGGACACCTGCTCTTCCCATGACCATCATTTGTGACCATTTCAAGCCCCCTACAGTAGGCTATATGGCCAGCTCTACTTTGAAGATGTAAACCATGTTATTTTGTTGTAAGACTTACCATTGGGCCCTGCATAGCCTGTGATGTGGCAGATACCATACTGATGTTCTTCAACATTGGAATTATCTGGGATGCAAATTTCATCCACAAAGGTGTTGAATACAAGGGGGGGTTTCAACTTCAGAAGTGCAATGTTGTATCTCAGTGTGATAGGATTAAAAAGTTTGTGCGGGACTATCCTCTCAATTTGTAATTCCTGTGTGTTCGCGTCATTGTGGTTTGTATCCGTGGTCCCAGCTTTGACTATCAGGTTGCTTGAAAGGCTGCAACAAAAAGGGCAAAGAAAAGTTTTGGAAAAAGACAACTGCTAAAGTAGCTAAACGGTAGACTTAATATATGCTGTGGTATATACCGATGCTGTGGTGCATGAACACATACGGCAGCTGTCAGTATCCAGTCCTGGCTGATGATGGCTCCTCCACAGTGATGCTGAAAAGGATCTGCTGCGGTCGGACGGTGCATGATGGAGACTTGCCACGGCCAAATACTAGGGTCAATTGGAGTGCCACCAACGAACCGACCACCACTATAATCATCATAGTCAAATGGCACCATCGTTGATGGTCTCTCTGGTCTCTTTCCACAATTCACTAAATACGAAGACAAGAACCACAATCCTGAGTTTGTGCTTCAGCCTAATGGCCAGCCACACCATTTGAAGACATGAATACCTGGTACATAAAGCTGATAAAGCAAGGATATCCCTAAACATGTATGGAAATTTAGCTAGTTAGCTTGCTGTTGCTAGCTAATTTGTCCTGGGATATAAACATTGAGTTGTTATTTTACCTGAACTGGACAAGGTCCTCTACTCCGACAAATTAATCCACACACAAAACGGTTAACCGAATAGTTTCTAGTCATCTCTCCTTCCAGGCTTTTTCATCTTTGAATTGATATGGTGATCGCATCAAAACTTTCATAGTATTACCACGACTACCGGCAAAACAGTTTGTCTTTCAATCACCCACGTGGGTATAACCAATGAGAAGATGGCACGTGGGTACCTGCTTCTATAAACCAATGAGGGGATGGGAGAGGCAGGACTTTCAGTGCGATCTGCTTTAGAAATAGAAAGGAGTTCTATTTTAGCCTTTGGCATCGCAGACGCGATGGGTGCAATAATTGAATAACATGGATTTCTACATTTATTTTGCGACGCTCGCGCACACGACGTTTCCGGTCTGGTCAGCATGTAACTTAACTGACAATCCATGATCAAGTTATTTCTTGATTAAGACTGTTTATGGCAACAAAAACATAAATACCAGCAATGGAGCAGAATTAGGATTAGGTTAGCTATGTCCCTTATAGATTTTGAAAAATTTCCACGCATTGTGGAAATTTGTCTTTGGCTTCACCACACTAAAAACAGGATTAATACCCCATGATGAGCAGATCATTCTCCAGATCGAAGTACAAAAGTGTTATTGTACTACTGCAGTTCTAAGTTCCTATGTGTTGCATCATTGGTCCAAAACCATGATCATCATGAAGAGAAAGACATTCATCATCAGCATTAACAAGACTGAAGGGCACCCTGTCATCTACGTGATTTCAGTCATTAATATGTGCATCGTGGTCCGAGATCATCAACGTCTAGCCCCTCAAGCTGAAGGCCAACTAGAGGCATATCATCAGCATATTTTGAATAGGCTAAAACATTGTATTGAATCATGATTTAGTTTGTATAGGCATTAAATAATACAGGTGTATAAGAGTGAATGCAGTTGAAGTCGGAAGTTTACATACTTAGCCAAATACATTTAAACTCAGTTTTTCACAATTCCTGACATTTAATCCTAGTAAAAACTACCTGTCTTAGGTCAGTTAGGATCATCACCTTATTTTAAGAATGTGAAATGTCAGAATAATAGTAGAGAGAGTGATTTATTTCAGCTTTTATTTCTTTCATCACATTCCCAGTGGGTCAGAAGTTTACATACACTCAATTAATATCTGGTAGCATTGCCTTTAAATTGTTTCACTTGGGTCAAACGTTTCGGGTCGCCTTCCACAATAAGCATCCCACAATAAGTTGGGTGAATTTTGGCCCATTCCTCCTGACAGAGCTGGTGTAACTGAGTCAGGTTTGTAGGCCTCCTTGCTCGCACACACTTTTTCAGTTCTGCCAACTAATTTTCTATGGGATTGAGGTAAGGGCTTTGTCATGGCCACTCCAATACCTTGAATTTCTTGTCCTTAAGCCATTTTGCCACAACTTTGGAAGAATGCTTGGGGTCTTTGTCCATTTGGAAGACCGCAAATGACCAAGCTTTAACTTCCTGACTGATGTCTTGAGATGTTGCTTCAATATATACATATTATTTTCCTGCATCATGATGCTGTCTATTTTGTGAAGTGCACCAGTCCCTCCTGCAGCAAAGCACCCTCACAACATGATGCTGCCACCCCCGTGCTTCAAGGTTGAGATGGTGTTCTTCGGCTTTTAAGCGTCCCCCTTTTTCCTCCAAACATAACGATGGTCATTATGGCCAAACAGTTCTATTTTTGTTTCATCAGACCAGAGGACATTTCTCCAAAAAGTACAATCTTTGTCCCCATGTGCAGTTGCAAACCATAGTCTGGCGTTTTTATGGCCGTTTTGGAGCAGTGGCTTCTTCCTTGCTGAGCAGCCTTTCAGGTTATGTCGATATAGGACTAGTTTTACTGTGGATATAGATACTTTTGTACCTGTTTCCTCCAGCATCTTCACAAGGTCCGTTGTTCTGCACTTTTCACACAAAAGTACGTTCTAGAGGTCGACCGATTAATCGGAATGGCCGATTAATTAGGCCCGATTTCAGGTTTTCATAACAATCGGAAATCTGTATTTTTTTTTTTACACCTTTATTTAGTCTTTATTTAACTTGGCAAGTCAGTTAAGAACACATTCTTATTTTATTCTTATTTTCAATGACGGCCTAGAAATGGTGGGTTAACTGCCTCGTTCAGGGGCAGAACGACAGATGTTCACCTTGTCAGCTCGGGGGATCCAATCTTGCAACCTTACAGTTAACTAGTCCAACGCAATAACGACCTGTCTCTCTCTCGTTGCACTCCACAAGGAGACTGCCTGTTACGCAAATGCAGTAAGCCAAGGTAAGTTGCTAGCTAGCATTAAACTTATCTTATAAAAAACAATCAATCATAATCACTAGTTAAGTACACATGGTTGATGATATTACTAGATGTTATCTAGCGTGTCCTGCGTTGCATATAATCTGACTGAGCATACAAGCATACAAGTATCTAAGTATCTGACTGAGCGGTGCACGGCAGACGCAGGCGTGTAAATATTCATTCAAACAGCACTCTCGTGCGTTTTGCCAGCAGCTCTTCGTTGTGCATCAAGCATTTCGCTGTTTATGACTTCAAGCCTATCAACTCCCGAGATGAGGCTGGTGTAACCGAAGTGAAATGTCTGGCTAGTTAGCGCACGCTTATAGCGTTTCAAACTTCACTCGCTCTGAGCCTTGGGGTGGTTGTTTCCCTTGCTCTGCATGGGTAACCCTGCTTCAATGTGGTGGCTGTTGTCATTGTGTTGCTGGTTCGAGCTCAGGGAGGAGCGAGGAGAGGGACGGAAGCTATACTGTTACACTGGCAATACTAAAGTGACTATAAGAACATCCAATAGTCCTATAATTCCTATAATTACTACAACCTAAAACATCTTTTTTATTTTTTTTACCCCTTTTTCTCCCCAATTTCGTGGTATCCAATTATTAGTAGCTACTATCTTGTATCATAGCTACAACTCCCGTACTGGCTAGGGAGAGACGAAGGTTGCTTTTATATGTTCTCATGTTCTGAGGAAGGAACTGAAACGTTAGCTTTCTTACAAAGCACATATTGCACTTTTACTTTCTTCTCCAACACTTTGTTTTTGCATTATTTACTTGAGGCTAAATAGATTTTATTGATGTATTATATTAAGTTAAAATAAGTGTTCATTCAGTATTGTTGTAATTGTCATTATTACAAATGCATAAAAAAATATCTATATATATTTTTTAAATTGGCCGATTAATCGGAATCGGCTTTTTTGGTCCTCCAATAATTGGTATCGGCATTGAAAAATCATAATCGGTCGACCTCTAGTACGTTCATCTCTAGGAGACAGAATGCGTCTCCTTCCTGAGCGGTATGATGGCTGCGTGGTCCCATGGTGTTTATACTTGCGTACTATTGTTTGTACAGATGAACGTGGTACCTTTTAGGTGTTTGGAAATTGCTCCCAAGGATGAACCAGACTTGTGGAGGTCTACATTTTTTTCTGATTTTCCCATGTCAAGCAAAGAGGCACTGAGTTTGAAGGTAGGCCTTGAAATACATCCACAGGTACACCTCCAATTGACTCAAATTATGTCCATTAGCCTTTCAGAAGCTTCTAAAGCCATGACATCATTTTCTAGAATTTTCCAAGCTGTTTAAAGGCAGTCAACTAAGTGTATATAAACTTCTGACCCACTGGAATTGTGATACAGTGAATTATAAGTGAAATAATCTGTCTGTAAACAATTGTTGGGAAAATTGTGTCATGCACAAAGTAGATGTCCTAACCGACTTGCCAAAACTATAGTTTGTTGAAAAACGAGTTTTAATGACTCCACATAAGTGTATGTAAACTTCCGACTTCAACTGTATATAATACACCGAGTATAATACAGGTATATCAACCAAGGAATGTTTGTTTACTAAACGCTGTGCTAGCAACTCACGGTCTGTTGTAACATGTTCCTCCAAAGTGGCCAAATACAAGATAACACAAACTCCTGCGATGGCTATCAAAATGAACAATTTGGCACAGGAGTTCATCTTAGCAAAGTACGTTAGCCAGATGTTGCTAGCTATACGGCTCGACCAGGCGTTCGCTAACTAGCTAGCTAGCTACATTGACAAACTGGTACGAGAAGCCTTTATTCAAACGGTCAAAAACTGTTACATTTGATGACGCACTCCCAACATTGATCGTTGAGTGCGCGCCACACAAACAGAGCACCATGATTGGTGAACTCAACTCGTCATACACAATGGGCGCGTTCGTAAATTCACTCCGATTTCAGAGCACTCTCGTCTGAGTGGGGCAAAGCGCAGAATAATTGATTAATTTACGAACGCCCAGAGCACACTCTGGAGTTCCCTCTAGGGTGAATTTAGGCATGCACCCCCATCGTAACGTCCAGTCCACTTTGCAGTGGCGGCTGCCTTAAAATATGCTTATATGCAGGCCAACCAAACGGTGTCATTGCAACATATATATATATATATATATATATATATTGTTAAACAGATTTTATGCACATGTAGCTAAATCCCAGAAAATTTTAACCACGAATATTAATTGTTAGCCTCTGGCCGCTGATTGACTGAATACCCGGGGCGCGAGATGGTTGCCGTTTAGTGATGGGCTTCCGGATCTTTTCAGTGAGCCGGGTCGTTCGGCTCAGCTCACCAAAAAGAGCCGGCTCATTTGGCTCCCAAACGGCTCTTTAAAAAAAACGGTTTTGTATTTTTTCAAGTCAAACAGTTTGCGATAGTTTGATATTGACTGGTGTTAAAACAATTCTAATTAAATGAAATCACACTCTACCTTAACCACAATGTATTTAAAAATGCATTGGTTTATTATGAAAACTAATGCTATTAAACATTTGCATTTAAAGTATAACTTTTTAATCTATATAAACAAAGTGCATGTAACATTTTCAAAACAAATACAATCTGAACAACATAATAATAGAATATTGCACATATCAAAGAAAAATAAATAACAATGTGCAAAACTGCAGCATCCCACTTAAAACATTAAGCTGGTCCCTTTTTTCTCTCTCTTCTTTATTGCCATGTTATAACCAGCAGCACACAGCAATGCTGACCATATTTAGCTTTTATGAGAGATTTGCATTCAGAAATGTAAGCTGCCTCACTTTTGAGGGGCTGATGAGCTTTCTTCTCTCAGTAATTAGTTGTCCCGTTTTCGAGAAGACCCTCTGAGGGAATGGATGTGGTCACTATGCAGAGACTCCCTGTCCTGACTTTAGTAAGCCGAGGGTAGACAGAGGCCTTGTTCTTCCACCAGCTCAGAGGATCTGCAGATCTTTGGAGGGGCTCCCCCAAATAGGACTGGACCTCCATTATGGCATCGGCTGAGGGATTCCTTCATGCTGCATCCCCAGTTGCTCTCTCGTCAAACAGCAGACGTTTGTGGCACTATTGCTGGTGCTTCTGCTCCATCTGATCCCTCTTCTTCCTGTTGCCTGAGCCAGCTAACTGCCAGGGCTGTCCCTCCCTGCTGCTGAGGTTATTCTTTGAAGAGCCTTATCAATCGCTCTGGCATCACTGAAGGCTAACTTCTTAAACTTGGTGTCAAGCGCAGCGGTTTCTGATAGCACGTGATAATATTCAATTTCTGTCCATTGATGAACATAGGGTGTCCATCAACTCTGTCACATGTCCTGTGGTTACGTTTGCTTTTCTCTGGCGGCTGGCTGTGATTCGCTGCAGACCCTTACACAGGAGTATCATTTTTGAGGCTGTCACATAGCTGAAAAGAGAGAACAGTAACTTATTAGTTCAGGTTCATGTTTTGTCCACTGATACTACATTCTCATCTACTGCTCATATACACATATAACACTGGATTAAATAATGATGTAGTAATAACTGTTTACTGTACCTCTCTCCTCATCTCCACAGTGACCTGCCAAAGGGTTCCAGGACTCTGCACACCTCCTCCACCACCTCCCATTCCTCTTGGGTCAGAGCATCAACAGGTGCATTGACAATGGCCAAAGTAGAGATGATGGCATCCTTTGACTCAAGAAACCTCTTCAACATATAACATGTTGAATTCCACCTTGTAGTGCAGTCTTGTTTAGGCCTCAGCTCAGGCATCCCCATCTGGCATTGTGTAGACTTTAGTTTTTCAGCACCTACTGTGCTCCTGTGGAAGTATTCCCAGGCTGCTTTCACTTTGTCCACAGTGGGCTTTATCACCTTCAGAGCATCTCTTACAATCAGGTCGATTGTGTGTGCAAGACATGGATGATGGATCCATTTGAACAATTTCATGGCTTTGGTTATTTTAGCTGCATTGTCGCTAACACAACACACCAGGGTAGCCTAGTGGTTAGAGCGTTGGACTAGTAACCGGAAGGTTGCGAGTTCAAACCCCCAAGCTGACAAGGTAGAAATCTGTCGTTCTGCCCCTGAACAGGCAGTTAACCCACTGTTCCCAGGCCGTCATTGAAAATAAGAATTTGTTCTTAACTGACTTGCCTGGTTAAATAAAGGTAAAATTAAAAAAATATATATATATTAAAAATCTACTTGCCATTCTCTGGCCACTCTCAACAGTTCCTCTGCCAAGTTCTCTGAGGTGTGTCTGTTGCTGAACTCAAAGCAGTCCAGAAGACAGCTAGACATCAACAAATCTTCAATGAAGTCACATGTAACCGACATGTAAGAAGTGGTTACCCTTGATGTCCAGCAGTCAGTGGTAGGGCAAACTGCAGTAGCTTTTTGGACTTCTCCCGCACTGAAGCCTGTGTGCTATCATATCAAATCAAAATCAAATTTATTTATATAGCCCTTCGTACATCAGCTGATATCTCAAAGTGCTGTACAGAAACCCAGCCTAAAACCCCAAACAGCAAGCAAATGCAGGTGTAGAAGCACGGTGGCTAGGAAAAACTCCCTAGAAAGGCCAAAACCTAGGAAGAAACCTAGAGAGGAACCAGGCTATGTGGGGTGGTCAGTCCTCTTCTGGCTGTGCCGGGTGGAGATTATAACAGAACATGGCCAAGATGTTCAAATGTTCATAAATGACCAGCATGGTCGAATAATAATAAGGCAGAACAGTTGAAACTGGAGCAGCAGCACGGTCAGGTGGACTGGGGACAGCAAGGAGTCATCATGTCAGGTAGTCCTGGGGCATGGTCCTAGGGCTCAGGTCCTCCGAGAGAGAGAAAGAAAGAGAGAAGGAGAGAATTAGAGAACGCACACTTAGATTCACACAGGACACCGAATAGGACAGGAGAAGTACTCCAGATATAGCAAACTGACCCTAGCCCCCCGACACATAAACTACTGCAGCATAAATACTGGAGGCTGAGACAGGAGGGGTCAGGAGACACTGTGGCCCCATCCGAGGACAGCCCCAGACAGGGCCAAACAGGAAGGATATAACCCCACCCACTTTGCCAAAGCACAGCCCCCACACCACTAGAGGGATATCTTCAACCACCAACTTACCATCCTGAGACAAGGCTGAGTATAGCCCACAAAGATCTCCGCCATGGCACAACCCAAGGGGGGGCGCCAACCCAGACAGGATGACCACATCAGTGAATCAACCCACTCAGGTGACGCACCCCTTCCAGGGACGGCATGAGAGAGCCCCAGTAAGCCAGTGACTCAGCCCCTGTAATAGGGTTAGAGGCAGAGAATCCCAGTGGAAAGAGGGGAACCGGCCAGGCAGAGACAGCAAGGGCGGTTCGTTGCTCCAGAGCCTTTCCGTTCACCTTCCCACTCCTGGGCCAGACTACATTCAATCATATGACCCACTGAAGAGATAAGTCTTCAGTAAAGACTTAAAGGTTGAGACCGAGTTTGCGTCTCTGACATGGGTAGGCAGACCATTAAATAAATGGTTAAAACCCTTCCCACACTGGGAGCAGTGGTAAGGCTTCTCCCCTGTGTGTATTCTCTCATGATGTTTCAGGGACCTTATTAGGTTAAAACACTTGCCACACTGAGAGCATTGGTAAGGTCTCTCCCCTGTGTGTATCATACAGTTGTGGAATAAGTCATTTTGAAAGGGTTTGTAGGGTATGTAAACATTATTAAGTGGCATTGTTTAAAGTGGCTAGTGATACATTTTTTACATCAATTTCCATTATTAAAGTGGCTAGAGTTGAGTCAGTATGTTGGCAGCAGCCACTCAATATACCACAAAGAACAGCCCTTAGCTGTGGTATATTGGCCATATACCACAAACCCCTGAGGTGCCTTATTGCTATTATAAACTGGGTACCAACTTAATTAGAACAGCAAAATGGTCCAAGCCTACTAAGACAGTGGTAAAGATGGCACGACAAAACTTATTCCTACTCAGAAGACTGAAAAGATTTGGCATGGGTCCTCAGATCCTCAAAAGGTTTTACAGTTGCACCATCGAGAGCATCCTGATGGGTTGCATCACTGCCTGGTATGGCAACTGCTCGGCCTCCGACCACAAGGCACTACAGAGGGTAGTTCGTAGCCCAGTACATCATTGGGGCCAAGCTTCCTGCCATCCAGGACCTCTATACCAGGCCGTGACAGAGGAAGGCCCTAAAAATTGTCAAGACTCTGGCCACCATAGACTGTTCTCTCTGCTACCGCACATCAAGCGGTACCGGAGAGCCAAGTTTAGGTCCAAGAGGCTCCTCAAAAGCTTCTATCCCCAAGCCATAAGACTCCTGAACATCTAATCAAATGGCTTCCCAGACTATTTGCAACATTTGTTTTGATTTGATAGTGAAGACATCAAAACTATGAAATAACACATATGGAATCATGTAGGAACTAAAATAGTGTTACACAAATTAAAATACATATAGTTTTTGAGATTCTTCTAAGTAGCCACCCTTTGCCTTGATGACAGCTTTGCACACTTTTGGCATTCTCTCTGTATAGATTTTTTTCTCTCCAAATGTATAAAAAAAAAAAAAACTGATATCACATTGACATAAGTATAAGTATTCACACCCTTTACACACCTGAATTTGGGGAGTTTCTCCCATTCTTCTCTGCAGATCCTCTCAAGCTCTGTCAGGTTGGATGGGGAGCTCCGCTACGCAGTTATTTTCAGGTCTCTCTAGAGATGTTGGATTTCTGGCTGGGCCACTCAAGGACATTCAGAGACTTGTCCCGTAGCTACTCCTGCGTTGTCTTGGCTGTGTGCTTAGGGTCATTGTCCTGGTGGAAGGTGAACCGTTGCCCCCAGTCTGAGGTCCTAAGCGCAGGATTTCATCAAGGATCTCTCTGTACTTTGCTCCTATTATCTTTCCCTCGATCCTGACTAGTCTCCCATTCCCTGCCGCTGAAAAACATCCCCACAGTATGATGCTGCCATCACCATGCTTCACCGTCGGGATGGTGCCAAGTTTCCTCCAGACGTGACGCTTGGCATTCAGGCCAAAGTGTTCAATCTTAGTTTCATCAGACCAGAGAATCTTGTTTCTCATGGTCTGAGAGTCCTTTAGGTGCCTTTTGGCAAACTCCAAGCGGGCTGTCATGTGCCTTTTACCTAGGAATGGCTTCCGTCTGTCACGGCCGTCGAATGAAGAGGACCAAGGTGCAGTGGTGAGCGTACTTATTCCTTTTTATTTAGGATGGCGCCGACAAAAACAATAAACAATACAAAAACAACCGTGAAGCTTAAGGCAATAGTGCCAACAAACAAAGACAACTTTCCACAAAGAAAGGATGGAAAAGGGCTGTGTGGTTCCCAATCAGAGACAACGATAGACAGCTGTCCCTGATTGAGAACCATACCCGGCCAAAACGTTGAAATACAAAATCATAGAAAAACAAAACATAGAATGCCCACCACACATCAAACCCTGACCTAACCAAATACAGAAATAAAACGTCTCTAAGGTCAGGGCGTGACACCGTCTGGCCCCTCTACCATAAAGGCCTGATTGGTGGAGTGCTGCAGAGATGGTTGTCCTTCTAGAAGGATCTCCCATCTCCACAGAGGAACTCTGGTACTCTATCAGAGTCACCATCGGATCCTTGGCCACTTCCCTGACCAAGGCCCTTCTCCCCCGATTACTCAGTTTGGCCGGGTGGCCAGCTCTGGGACGAGTCTTGGTGGTTCCAAACTGTTTCCATTTAAGAATGATGGAGGCCACTGTATTTTTGGGGACCTTCAATGCTGCAGACATTTTGTGGTATCCTTCCGCAGATCTGTGCCTCGACCCAATCCTGTCTCAGAGCTCTACAGATATTTCCTTCGACCTCATGGCTTACCTATGTAAATACGTTTTTTCTTTTTTTCACATTTGGAAACATTTCTTATAACCTGTTTTTGCTTTGTCATTATGGGGTATTGTGTGTAGATTGATGAGGGAATTATTTTATTTTTTAAATCAATTTTAGAATAAGGCTGTCAGGTAACAAAATGTGGAAAAAGGGAAGGGGTCTGAATACTTTCCGTAAGTCGTCTGGTGCGAGAGACTCATTGGGAGGAGGAGACTAAAACAGACTCAGAAATTCTGACTGAACAGACACACATTTGAGCGACACAGGATGGTGCATTTACTTTGTGCAGTTGTAATTTATGCTATAATGTCCTGCGATTTCATTGGGGCAGTTCCTCTCATAGCAAATAGCTGGCAACACAATCCAATCAATGTTCGCACGGCTTGTGCTCCCACAGAGGTGGAGCTGCCACTGCTGGCAGTCACTGCCCAGTGTTCCAAACCTGGTGGAAAAGATATTGAACTTATTTTTATGATGTCATATTCTGGTCGCTCACTGGTTGAAAAAGTACAGATTTTTTCCCCATCTTTTTACTGACCAGAATATGACGTATTTTTCTGACCACCATACCACCAGATTTGTATTAATACGATTGGTGTGATGAGGTAGATCCTCATCAAGGACCTCTGAGCACAGAAGGCGATCAGGAGTGTAGTGGTCCTCTTGAAGAGTGGTGTGATGGGTCAGATCTGCAGTGAAGAGTATCAGCGCATTCTCTTTTTTTTCTGTTTTCTCCCCAATTTCGTGACATCCAATTGGTAGTTACAATCTTCTCTCAGATCGAGAGCCATGTGTCCTCTGAAACAAGACCCTGCCAAGCCGCACTGCTTCTTGACACACTGCTCGCTTAACCCGGAAGTCAGCCGCACCAATGTGTCAGCGGAAACACCGTCCAACTGACAACCGAAGTCAGCTTGCAGGTGCCCGGCCTCACAAAGAGTCGCTAGAGCACAATGACACAAGGAAATCCCGGCCGGCTCAAACCCTCCCCTAACCCGGACGACGCTGGGCCAATTGTGAGCCGCCCTGTGATTCTCCCGGTCACGGCTGGCTGTGACACAGCCTGGGATAAACCCGAGGCTGTAGTGTCGCCTCAGCACTGAGATGCAGTGTCTTAGACCCCGAGGCTGTAGTGTCGCCTCAGCACTGAGATGCAGTGCCTTAGACCCCGAGGCTGTAGTGTCGCCTCAGCACTGAGATGCAGTGCCTTAGACACCGAGGCTGTAGTGTCGCCTCAGCCCTGAGATGCAGTGCCTTAGACCCCTAGGCTGTAGTGTCGCCTCAGCCCTGAGATGCAGTGCCTTAGACCCCGAGGCTGTAGTGTCGCCTCAGCCCTGAGATGCAGTGCCTTAGACCCCTAGGCTGTAGTGTCGCCTCAGCCCTGAGATGCAGTGCCTTAGACCCCGAGGCTGTAGTGTCGCCTCAGCCCTGAGATGCAGTGTCTTAGACCCCGAGGCTGTAGTGTCGCCTCAGCACTGAGATGCAGTCTCTTAGACCCCGAGGCTGTAGTGTCGCCTCAGCACTGAGATGCAGTGTCTTAGACCCCGAGGCTGTAGTGTGGCCTCAGCACTGAGATGCAATGCCTTAGACCGCTGCACCACTCGGGAGGCCTTAGCGCATTAC
This sequence comes from Oncorhynchus kisutch, assembly GCF_002021735.2. Classification (NCBI taxonomy): domain Eukaryota; kingdom Metazoa; phylum Chordata; class Actinopteri; order Salmoniformes; family Salmonidae; genus Oncorhynchus; species Oncorhynchus kisutch. The sequence continues at coordinate 77,275,143 of NC_034190.2, read as the reverse complement.
ATCTTTATCAATTTGAGATTTGAAAAGAAAACTAGAAAATTACGTTAAGTATTTCCTTGGTACTAGTTGAAGAAATGTGTGTCAGTTATAGCTTAGAAAGCAAATCGATATCCTAAGTTTTCTGGCATTTCATGACACTTACTGTAAGCATAAAAAGAGAAGAAAATAAATTAACAATTGGCACAATGTGGGCATGCAGGATAAGACAACAGTAACACACAGTAAAATATCTTTAACACTCATAATCGACCAAAAATGTCTCGTTGTCCATGTCAAATGTCTCAACTGCTCACATTTACTTACCAATTACAATGGAGCACACACGAGTGGTAGCAAAGGCATATTTGTTCGTCTGTCCCTTCATATTAGGACATTAATTCATTGGTCATAAATCTAAAAGAATTTAAGAAAGAGGATATCAAAAGTAGACAGTAGTTGGATAATATCTTTTTTTTTTTACTGATCTCTAAATGGTAAAGTTTTTCTTTACCTAATACCTAATACTGTTTCTAAACACACCGTTCCATAATCCTGAGGACATTGTCCTGTACAGAGATTGCCAAGCTTTCCTCAATTGGGGGATGCAAAAATGTAAGTATGTGCAAAGAGACAAAATATTATATTTTTCCAAAGTTATGGTGTCTGTTTTATCATTCCTGCAACCAGTGGCGGATTTAGGTATAGGCGATATAGGCAGTCGCACATCTTGCCGGGGTCGGCACGGGCCAGCCTAATTTTTTTTATTTTTAAATCGGACTGATGACATTTGTGCGATTGGTTTTCTATCGCTTATTTGCATTTCACGTCAATTATGAATTGGTTTAGTCTCGACTCTTGGTTGACAGTGTTGGGGGATGGGTAATGTATTGATGCTCGAGTGTCAAATCCACACAAACTTTTGGTATTTCTGAGTCTTATTTTTGTATATACTTTTATATTTATACAGTTTTAAATGTCTGAATAATTATGTCTGAATAAAAATTACATTTAGTGCCGAACAGCGATTTTCTTTTGTTAGCGGGGGTGTAATTGGCAAGTCTCTTCTCTGCAACTGCGCATCTGTGTGAGTTTGAGTGAGCGACAGGGAGAATGAGTAAGAGAGAAAGTGGAGGTGTCTGTTGAATCAGGACACATGGGTTTTGCACCTGAAAAAAAAAGGCGAGTTAAAATATATTATTAGAAGTGGTGCTATTTCAATTGAATATACTTACACTATGATCAGGCAAGCATGGTCAGCTGAATAGGATGTCTCGTGGGGAATCCAGTCTCAGTGAGACCTGATGCAGAGAAAAACAAACATTAATGATCATCAGCATAGCTAGTACAAACCTAGCTCTTACCAAGCCGGTTAGTAGGAATCAATACACATTGAAGATCAGAGTATCAAAGAGAAAAAAGTGACATTTCGCACACAGAACTTTCCGTTAATGACTATGGATTTGAGGAGGGGTGGTTCTGCTCTCTCCATTCCCCGGGATGTAGCAGAATAGATCACTGGTTACTGAGTGGGTGTAGAGGCCATGCATCAGGTCATTGACGTTTCAGGAACTGTAAAGTGAGAAACAAATCATGATTAACCATTACCTAAGGTCTTCACTAAGTTAGACTTAGCCTAGCAAGTACACTGACTATCGTTCCCCTCAGAAATATGTCAGTCAGGCAGACAAACTGAGATATATAGAGAGGGATGGACAGCAAAACCTTGGCTATTTACATTTCTTAGTCAGCAGGCTGGATAAATACTGTACTACTTGGCTTTGTTCTCTCCTCCATCCAAGCTAGAAGATTCCTGAAAAAATAAATAATAATAATTGAAAAAGGCTGTTGAGAAGTGTAACTTCAGAATGAGTGTTGAGGGGGAGCAGTGATATACAAAATGTATCATATTGTCAAATACAAAACACACATTCAAGGATCCTTGATGAATCAAGAAGAACTTCACATTCATATTGGGGCGTACACGTTTCAAGAACTAGGCTTGCTAACAATGTCTCACACACACACACAATCAATGTTTCCTGTATTTGTATTAATCAACCACACACTCACAAAGCTAGAATGACACAATGTTGACATGATGAGAATCTTTTCTATAAGTTATTGTGATCATTATCGCTCTCCGTCACACATGCACAACACACACAACATTGTCATGTCAACGTTGTCATGCTAGCTATCTAAAGCTATTGTGATCATCATCTCTCCCTGTCTCTCACACAGAGACAGAGAGAGAACACACACACACATTAACTAAACAGATAGTATCAAAATGTCAAAACGTTAGCTAGCTATAACAGGTAAACGTGCCATGTCCATGGAGGACTAGCCAGAGAGCTAATGTTAGCTAACTAAAATGAGCTATCTAGCAAAACGTTCCTTGACGTTTTTCTCCCCAACAAATCGCTGCTTTACACTCTAAAAAGAAAAGGTCCCTGGACTATCCTTTAGGGGTTCTTCATAGTTAAACTGTGGGGGAACCCCTATAAGTTCTTCAAATAACCCTTTTAATGTATCCTCAAAGAACCTTTTGGGGTTCATTTTTTAACTACCCCCCCCCCCCCCCCCCCCCCCGTCTCCTATTATTAATAATGTTAACAATACACATAACAATAACACAATGTTTTAGTTCTCAGTGTTTATGATTTTCGTAGCAAAGCAGAATAATAAAATCTAAATGAGGTAAACTCCCAGCAGAGCCCCAAGTCCGATGGATATATCCTCTGGCGTGTTGATGTTAATGTGTTGATGTTCTCCGTATCCACAGCCAGAATTAATTTGCAGTGCATTGTGATCGAACAGGTTTCCTGTTATATTCATCAGAGGTGTAGGGAGGGTGAAGTCCCAAAAAATAGTACTTATACAGATGATTAACTTAACATGCACACAACAGAATTCATAGCTTGGTTTTTGTGTTGAATGTGAATGAAAAAAAACTGTTTTGATAATGACGTATGGGATATTTATTGTAATGGTAAGGGAGGACGATGGTAAATGCGAACTGCATAACATACCAATAGACATACCTTTGTCAAAAGCGAGCTGTTCAGTCATCTGCACGCAGTACAGCCAGCCTTCAACATATTCTTATAGCATACATATTCTTACCTCTTGATATCCATTGAATTGTGTCCATTTTCTGTTTTAGAAAGATTGGCACACATATGAAAAGACAGATGGTATTATCATAAAACAATATAAATTTAGATCATACAAGGGACAAACCTTAAATTGAGATCTTCACATTTTTCAGTGTCCTTTCAAATCGAAATGTTTCAGTTGGGCAGTTAGATTCCTGCAAGAACCCCCAACTAAGAAGGTTCCTCAATGAACCCCACCTCCTATGGGGTTCTTCGAAGAACCTTTTAGGAGCCATTTTCAGTGCTAAGAACCCTAAGATTCTTCAAAGAACTTTGAGGATCTTAGAAGAACGCATGTTGAGTGTAATAAAAACCTAAATGGCCTTACTCCTCAAAATGTATTGAGCTGTATAAGCTGAAGTGGATTCGGCCCGATTACCATTAGCCGGAGCCCAGAGTAATATGATTCTGCCGGACTCTGGAAATTCTCAGCCCGCATGAAGCCACCCAAGTCCATTCCGAGTCCCCTGTATCTCAAACGGAATACGCCAGAGCCCAGCGTGTTGACTGGGTACAGCATGCCATGACACCCTAACCCGGCTTGGTGCGCTCTGCCTGCTGTTGTTTACCACGTGTGCTAAGCTGAATCATGCAAACCCTGTTGAAAAAGAACATTACTCAAATTGTAATAATTGTAATGGTTCTTGTGTCTTATATGCAATGGGTGCATGAACCACAAACACTATGAACATGTTTATATAGATTGGTGTCTATTAATTGAGTAGTATTTAGATAACTGATCAGTAGTTCAATCAGATTTCAACCAAAAACAGATATCAACCAAAATAAGACGTATTTTTCATGGCGTCAAATATACATAATGAAAAACTTGTCGGGTTATAAGACGTCTCGACCAGAAGTAAAAGACATCTTTATCAGGTCGTATGCCCACTGGGTGAGGGGCAGAGTAGTGTCATGACGCTGGCCTGGAGGTAGGTTTATGACAGTCATAAATAACTCTCCCCCCCCTTTTTTTCCTCTCTCTACCCTACTGATGTGACTATTGAAAATCCCTTGGTTAACATAGAGATTCTGTGAACATCAGAAGGTGGGGGGAAATGAACCATATTTTGGTAATCCGACCAGTTGAACATATGCGTTGGTACTTAATGAATATGATGTCAGTTCGGTTGTCATCTGAAACATTCTCATCAATGATAGTATGACATAAATGGTACAGTGGAAAGTCTACACATTATAGTTATCAGATTCACATGGAATTGTTGTGCAATTTAAATGTTTGAATATAAAATTATTGGTGAAAAGATTAAATGTAATTTTAGCTTCCATGAGAGATTTGGGTTTTCATAAGGTTAGGGCTCTGCTCAATCAGTGGCCCGCCCCTGTGAAGGCACATGGGTTATAAAACTATGAAAACACACCCTTCTCCCTATACTATATAAGCCCTTGAAGAAAATGTAACCTCCTGTTCGGAGGACGACGGTCCATACGTTAAAAAGGACTAACATGTCAACTACAGAACTAAGCCAACCTCAGCGTGAGCTTTGGTTGTGAATGGTATGAACTTTGAACTCTTATTCACTAAAGAAGTGAGACATTCTAGCCGTTGAGTTAGCAACAGCAGCTAAAAACGTGGGCTAGGAAAGGACAGAGTATCCCGCCTACCACCCAACGACCACACTACAATGTTTCCCGTTTACCACCAGAGACACTCTTCAAAGAACTCTGTTGGGCAACACGGCCTTCCATCTACCACCAACCTATTGAAGCGCAGCTCAGAGTAAATATTTATTGCATTTTCCTTTTCCAAATGGGCGGTAATTTATAATGCATAGGATATTGTATTTACGATAGCACAGCTTCTCCCTTTTTCCTCAGTATTCCCACTCTTTCACTCAAACCCAACCCATTTTCCTTTGTGTAACCAGCTGTCATATCTGTTCCGTCTGCTAGGGACGTTTTCCTTTATGACATTGTATTTAAGGTATGATTCATTCTGTGTATATGTAATTCTGTGTGATTAGTTTGGTATTTAGTAAATAAATAATTAAACCCACTTTTGTATTGCTGATTCAACTTTTTAGCCAGGGTTTGTGAAGATAACCAATAATTGACAACTTTCAGATGAGACTGAAATAAGGTGACGAGTAATATTGACTGCTATTGATGTAAAATATTACTAGGTCTTTAAGAGTTTTTTCGGAAGATAACAGCTCGGTGCCCCAACTTTCTAGTTAATTACATTTACATGATTAGCTCAATCAAGTAATATTAATTACAGAGAAAGGATTGTATAGAATAGCATGTCATATCACTTAATCCGGCATAGCCAAAGACACGACGGTAGTAAGTAACTGAACAGATTTTTTTGAACAATATATTTGTGAAACAGGAAAATGTACACATTTACGTCGGATTTAAAACATAATCCATTAATTATATAATATATATATATTTTTTAAAATGTTTTTGGGACCAATCACAAGAGGGGCACCGCTGCTCAGTGGTTGAACTTGACATTTTTGCCAACCTGTGAGATCAAAATCTTGCCAATATAAGTAGGCTAGTAGTCCTAAGGAATATAATAGTATAGAATTCTCTCAAGAAATTATTAGTATGGTACAACATTTAATTTCATGTTCCTTAAGGCCTTGCTAATGTTTTAATGGGCTACTATGATAAAGTAAGACAGTGGAAACAATAGCCTTTTGGCATTTCACAAGTTTATCCTTCAACAATCATTAAATTGTTGAAGTGACCCATCAAATATAGCCTACAGAGCCTTTGAATAATATGGTTTATTTAGGCTACTCCTGAGAAGTGACAGAACTATTGACAATGTAAAGTCATCAAAATGTAATGACCATCCATGAGAGAGTAGTTTATGTCAAACACTGGACTAGATTCAGCAGTTCACCTCATTCAGATAAGTCTAGAAACCACACTGGACAGGACTAAGATGAAACAGTTATCTAGCTGACAGACGGCTGACAGGGATCTTGACTGAGTTGTCTTCAGCCAGGCTGAGTACTTGCTGGCCATAGTATACACTCCGGGTCTTTTAGGCAATCCGCAGGCATCCCCAAAACTTGTCACGCCAACAATGTAGAATTTTTCCTGATCCTCACTGAAGCACTGGAGTGGACCTCCACTGTCTCCCTTCAAAATGCAGTGAAAACAGAGTATGTTTATGGTATTATCATGGTGAACACAAGTTTATTCAATGGAACCCTATTTTCCATGAGCTCTGGTCAAAAGTAGTGCAGTATAAAGGGAATTGGGTGCCATTTTGGACACAGACATAATGGCCACCTCACCTGACATGTGTCGACCCCCCCGGTCTCAAAGCCAGCACAGATCATGCCATTCTTGATGTAACCGTTGTACCAGTCGATCTGGTTACAAGTATTTTGCTCAAACAGCTCCACCTCAGCTTCTTGCAGTATGTCCATTGGCTTTCCTAAAGAGATACCAGACACACATTGTTCCAAGATGGCGTAGCAGTAAGACGTGTGTGTTTGTCTTTGTCTTACCCTGCGTTTTATCCTGTGTAAATAGCAATAGTCTTTTCGTATACATCTTAATCTCACTTTCTATCTACGAACTAAATATACTTTCCTGCAACCCACCTCACCCAATGTGGTACGGATCTGCTATTTTTATTCCTGGCCGTGGACCTTCTATCAGGAGCTAGCCAGCTAACTAGCTACTAGTCTTTGTTAGCCACGGCTAGCGGTATTCACTTTTTTCTCGGTCATCAGCCAGCCAGCCAGCCTTAGCTCAGACAACACCTGCCTGTCTGCACAGAGCGATATCAACCCAGAGCATATTTGACTGCTTCTATCTACCACATCACCAGATTCCTGGCGCTCTGGATCATTACAACGGATCATCGCAGCTAGCTGGCTGCAAATAAGTGGCTACTGTTAACTAATGCATCTGTCCCGAAGAAAGCACCAGCTAGCCTCGAGCTAGGCCCACATACCAGCTAATTCTAGGGCTACAATACCTCCTTTGCCAATTGGCCTGGACTCTTTGTCGACAAGGAGCCCCGCTGATCCATCACGACTGGACTGCCGACGTGATTGCCCGATGTGGTCTCAACGGGCTATTATGTTACGATGTCGCCGAAGAACCATCTACTAGCCCAGGCCCGCTAGCTTTTATGAACTCTGTGTCCTCTGCTCGCCTAGCGTAGTAGTGACTACCAAACGACACCCTGACTCACCTATTGTTGCTCTTTTGACCCTATGATCACTCGGCTACACAATTGATTGGCTCAATTGGCTTAACTGGTGCCTCCAGAGACAAGACCTCTCTCATCGTCACTGTACTCGCAACTTACCATACCATTGTTGGTACATTATGCCTTGAATCTATTCTACCACGCCCATAAATCTGCTCCTTTTATTCTCTGTCCCCAACGCACAAGACGACCAGTTCTTATAACCTTTAGCCGTACCCTTATCCTACTCCTTCACTGTTCATCTGGTGAAGTAGAGGTTAACCCAGGCCCTGTAGCCCCCAGTTCCGCTCCTATTCCCCAGGCACTATCATTTGTTGACTTCTGTAACCGTAAAAGCCTTGGTTTCATGCATGTTAACATCAGAAGCCTCATCCCTAAGTTTGTTTTATTCACTGCTTTAGCACACTCCACCTACCCTGATGTCCTAGCCGTGTCTGAATCCTGGCTTAGGAAGGCCACCAAAAATTCCATCCCCAACTACAACATTTTCTGCCAAGATAGAACTTCCAAAGTGGTGGTGTTGCAATATACTGCAGAGTTATGTCATGCTATCCTGCTATCTGCTCAAACAGTTTGAGCTTCTACTTTTAAAAATCCACCTTTCCAGAAATAACTCTCTCATTGTTGCCGCTTGTTACAGAGCCCCCTCAGCCCTCAGGTGTGCCCTGAACCACCACGTGTGCCCTGAACACTACATGTGAATTAATTGCCCCACATTTATCTTCAGAGTTTGTACTGTTAGGTGACATAAACTGGGATATGCTTAACACCCCGGCCTTCCTACAATCTAAGCTAGATACCCTCAATCTTACAGAAATGATCAAGGACCCTACCAGGTACAACCCTGAATCCGTAAACACGGGTATCCTCGTAGATATCCTCCTGACCAACCTGCCCTCTAAATACACCTCTGCTGTCTTCAACCAGGATCTCGGTGATCACTGCCTCATTGCCTGTGTCCGTAATGGCTCCGCGGTCAAACGACCACCCCTCATCACCTCAAACGCTCCCTTAAAACACTTCTTCAAGCAAGCCTTTCTAATCGACCTGGCCCGGGTATTCTGGAAAGATACCTCATTCCATCAGTAGAGGATGCCTGGTTATTCTTCAAAAGTGCTTTCCTCACCATCTTAAATAAGCCTGCCCCATTCAGAAAATGTAGAACGAAGAACAGATATAGCCCTTGGTTCACTCCAGACTTGTTTGCCCTTGACCAGCACAAAAACATCCTGTGGCGTACTGCATTAGCATCGAATAGCCCCACGATATGCAACTTTTCAGGGAAGTTAGGAACAAATAGACACACGCAGTTAGGAAACAAAGGCTAGATTTTTCAAGCAGAAATTTGCATCCTGTAGCTCTAACTCCAAAAACTTCTGGGACACTAAAGTCCATGGAGAATAAGAGCACCTCCCAGCTGCCCACTGCACTGAGGCTAGGAAACACTGTCACCACTGATAAATCTACAATAATTTCAATAAGCATTTTTCTACGGCTGGCCATGCTTTCCACCTGGCTATCCCTACACCGGTCAACAGCTCTGTACCCCCCACAGCAACTTGCCCAAGCCTCCCCATTTCTCCTTCACCTAAATCCAGATAGCTGATGTTCTGAAAGTGCTGCAAAATCTGAACCCCTACAAATCAGCCGGGCAAGATAATCTGGACCCTTTCTAAAATGACCTGCTGCAATTGTTGCAACCCCTATTGCTAGCCTGTTAAACCTCTCTTTCGTATCGTCTGAGATCCCTAAAGATTGGAAAGCTGCCGCGTTCATCCCCCTCTTCAAAGGAGGAGACACTCTAGACCCAAATTCTTACAGACCTATATCTATCCTACCCTGCCTTTCTAAGGTCTTCGAAAGCCAAGTCAACAAACAGATCACCGACCTTTTCGAATCCCACCGTACCTTCTCCGCTATGCAATCTGGTTTCCGAGCAGGTCATGGGTGCACCTCAGCCACACTCAAGGTCCTAAAAGATATCATAACCGCCATCGATAAAAGACAATACTGTGCAGCCGTCTTCGTCGACCTGGCCAAGGCTTTCGACTCTGTCAATCACTGCATTCTTATCGGCAAACTCTACAGCCTTGGTTTCTCAAATGACTGTATACATCATTGATGTCGCTCTTGCTGCTGGTGATTCTCGGATCCACCTCTACGCAGATGACGCCATTCTGTATAATTCTGTCCCTTCTTTGGACACTGTGCTAACAGACCTCCAGATGAGCTTCAAAGCCATACAATACTCCTTCAGTGGCCTCCAACTGCAAGTAAAACAAAATGCCTGCTCTTCAACCGATCGCTGCCCGCACCCGCTCGCCCGTCTAACATCACTACTCTGGACCTTTTCTGACTTAGAATATGTGGACAACTACAAATACCTAGCTGTCTGGTTAGACTGTAAACGCTCCTTCCAGACTCACATTAAGCATGTCCAGTCCAAAATTAAATCTAGAACCAGTTTCCAATTTCGCAACAAGCATTCCTTTTGCCACTATGGCCAATTTATTGCCGTACCTCCCTATTCTTACTACATTTGCACACACTGTATAGATTTTTCTATTGTGTTATTGACTGTACGTTTGTTTATCCCATGTGTAACTCTGTGTTGTTTGTGTCGTACTGCTTTGCTTTATCTTGGCCAGGTCGCAATTGTACTGTAATTGAGAACTTGTTCTCAACTGGCCTACCTGGTTAAATAAAGGTGTTCTCAACTGGCCTACCTGGTTAAATAAAGGTGTTCTCAACTGGCCTACCTGGTTAAATAAAGGTGTTCTCAACTGGCCTACCTGGTTAAATAAAGGTGAAATAAAAATAAATAAACATGCTGTATTCATCTACTGCTAAATTCAACATTCAGCACTGTTATACCCTTATAGCCTGGTCCCAGAAATGTTTGTGCAATCACAATGGCACAAACAAACTGGTACCCAGGCTAAGGCTTTTAACACCTAAACTTATCTTCATTCAGGGGTGCTGCACTGTGGCTGAACCTCCTCTCAAATGGATGTGTTTGTGTTATACGGGGGGTTGAGAGCAGAGCAAGAGGCCAGTTTCCAATGTTACAGTTTGATTAATAATGGTTGTATTGTATCATATTGTATTGTCATTTCCTAATAGAGCCCACACAAACCTTTGAAAGAAGTGCTGCCCCAACCACTGATGAAACACTGGTTGAGGTTTAAGTTGAACTCCTCCATCTCGTCTTCCACTGTACAGACAGGCTGGACAAAGTCTGTGTACTCCAGTGGAGAGCTGAGACGCAGAAGAGCTATGTCGTTGGAGTAGCTGGGGTGGTGGAACTTCTCATGGGCTCTGACCTCCACAACATAGCGGCGCTGGGAGTACTTCCCTGGTTCTGTTAGCACGTTGAGTCCTGCCACCACGCGCAGACTGGACCTCCTATGGGGTCTGGGTACAGCAAAAGCAGTTGGGGCGTTAAACAACAGAAATTATTATTTTGAGTAGAAGAGTATCAGCAGCTTTTTCAATTGTTTACTGACTAGAAGGAAAAATGCATTATTGAAGGATGCGAAAGTATGTATCTGTCACTGCAATGTAATTTCTAAGTTAAATAATTTTGTCTTATTAAGCCTATAAGCAATTGAAGAAAATGTTTTTTTATCAGTGACACTTTCAATGTTGTATCTCAAGTGATTCTACCTGTTTGGCTTTATCTTTTTGCATGTATGATTAGGCATGGTGATGGCTGGGTAGCCTATGTAGATTTAATATAGGCTATTCATGTGATTTATTTCTTGTTGGTTATATAGATGACTCACGGAACGATAGTGAAGCAGTGTGCAGCGGTGAGCACCCAGAGGCTGTTGAGGATGGTCCCGCCACAGAGGTGCCAGGACCTCACCTGCACGCTGACCTGCCAAGGCCATGCACCCAAAGGTGCATTGCGCCCTCCAACAACACGTGACCCTCCTGGAGCGTCCGCCAATGGCCGCTGTCCGCATGCTGTCATCACCATCGCAGAATAATGGAAGTGTAGAATGTAAATTTAAGTTTCAATTGAAAGTTATGCAGGTCACGCATGCGCACTAATGATCACATATGAAACTGATTATCACAGTAGGCCGAGTATGGCAAACGTAAACACCATTTACTCTGCTTTTCATAATCGATGTAAGGTCAATATCAAAGTAAACATATACTGATTAAAACACCTGGTTTTCTGATTAAAACACCTGGTTTCGAATTATTAGGACATGTGAACGACTTAATCCGCGTTCCAGCGATATATTTAATCTGCGCATGTGCCAGCCCGTAGCACAAGCCTCCCTCAATAGGCTGGAATCAGCCTTCGCTTATTGGCAACATTTAGCGCGCCCGTTGCGCACAATTCTTTTCATTATATATCTGGTATTGATCTAGGACTTACTTCCTTGTGCCGAAACTTCAGATAACAATACACTTATGGACAGGGCACATTGTAAAACGATTCCAAATGTCCTAAAGTCCATCTTTATGTGAGGAAAATATAGGTGGACTAAACTGGCAGGTGGATTGGTGGATCTCCAAACATTGATTGATTCATTCATGTATTGTTCCAAAGCAAAGACTTGTCGGCTTTGTGACGTAATAAAAAGTTTGGTCACCTTTTTTTTACTGTAGGCTGTGTGTGAGGTCACTTATCAATAACTAGGGACTGGGATAATGTTGATACCGCCTATCATAGGCTACAATATAATTTCAGATTTTGCATATAATTATTTGCAACGAATTTTAGGCCCGATTTACGCAGTGTCTCATGTCATCAATGTAGCCCACATCAGTAGCCTAATGATCACTTACAGACAGTAAAACATTATTGTATGCCAACAACTCATTAGGCTACATTGGCCACGATGTAGGTCTACAGTAGCCTAAACGGCATATCATAAATCTTACAAGACTGGAAAAAGTGCTCCACAATGGTCAGCTGATATGGCTCATTCAGTTGCTGTGCCTGTGCTGAACGCCCTACAGGCTAGTATTTTTTAACTATTTCACCTCTTGTCGAGGTATTTGAACAAAAGTTAGATAACAATTCACCTCTTTATTGTGTTAACATGTACAGTAGGCCTGTTTTTGACGCACAAATGAATGGTGGTGGTGGTCACTGATTTCCTCAGTAAAATGCATTTGCCGACACTCCCTTATATTTCTGCTGAGTGTCATCAATTATGCAGCCAGAGTAGCTGCAAGCACTGAGGCAGCAGCAACAATATGGCGACAATCCCAGTTTCTTCCGAATCTTTTCGACATCTGCAGTAGAGCAACGTCTTTCTGGGTTCCTTGTAATGCTTATAAAGTAGGTCAATTCTTAGCTTTTTCTAAAATGGTTGCATGTTTTGATGAATTGGTTGGTTCTATAGTCTGTCAAAAACCTGATAAAAATGTCGCAGAGCTGCTCTCTGACCAGCATCTTCTTTTTTTGCTTGAATTAGCTGCCTGCCTTAGCCTCAACCTGATTCCCGTTATATTTAAGCTTAATAGATATATTGCTAATATCCTTCACTGAGCTAGCCATAATATTGTTCAGACAAGTAGGAAAAATTATAAGGAGAAGAGGATGGCCACAATTTTGACAGCTTCAAAAACTCAACGATTTTATTTTTTTATTTTTTATTATGATTATCAAACAACAATATATGATTTTGTGCTTAAATTTAATTTAATTTCGTGGTAGTTATGACACGCTGCAAATATTGTCCAAACGAATGTATGGTAATGGGCGTCAGTAGCCTGACGAGATCATTCTCTCCCCCACCTTCCCCCCAAAATGCTCATCCATCTAATCGAGCCTATTCTAACATGTTGGGGTGTTTTCTGTGGTGCCAGAGCCTTTGAAACTATGCTGCTATCCTCCACGAGTCTTTTTCATCAACCTTTCATCTCAAAATTGATCATCAAAGCAAGAACCTTACAACCATTGTAATTTCGTTGCATACACATAGCCTGGTATCGATCAGGTGGTCGACATGGCTTTACGGGTGTGGTAGCCTACACATCTCCTTCCTTCAATTGGAGCCGAGTTTCCTGAGTCTACCATGTTGATGGCGATAAGGTAGGACTATGTATTCGAGATGGGAAATTTTGCACGGTGGGAAAATATAACAGCCTAAAAGCCTAACATAGAAACCACCCACTGCAGCATTTCGTTGTGTTTCTTAGGCTGTGATGCGCCGCACTTTTGGGTAGGCTGGTGCTAAACGCGTACATTGCAATATCTGTGCACGATGGTTAATTTGTCGTATTATGTACAGTAAGTCTACAAACCGACTTTGTGATAAGATTGGCAACGGTAGAATGATCGATATAAAAACACATGTTTTGTTATACATCAAAACATTCAGTGGTACTCGATTGCCGGTGTTAAGCGTATTACTCCTCCCGTGAAAATCAGATTAGATAACAACGATACACTGAACTAGTGTGCACGTCTTTGGCAGGAAGATTGTTGTCATTGAGTTTGTAGTAAACAATAGTAGCCTGAAATTGATAGGGCCATCGACTGCCAGGAATATGGCAGGTTCTGGTGCAACACACTGAGATCTGCCTGCTTCATTACAGAATATAGATTGCCATTTGCCATCATACCATGCCGCCGAATGTGTATGCCAGGCTATATTTGGAAAATGTTTGTCATTATGTGAAGTAAGGACATTTGTAGTAGCCTAAGGCCATTTGGCCACGGGTTTACCTGTGAGACATCGTCGTTAACAGTAAGAGCTGCATGGCGCTTTCTGTATACTCTGTCTGAGATGGTTACATAAAACTGGGCCGGTGCACCGCCACCCGATGAAAGAAAATGACAGAAAATGTGTTCATTTCGTATTATGTATTATGTCCCACAAGCAAGAATAGAATATGAGGTATGGTGGCTATCGAAGTTATGCTGATGCATAGACTAGCCTAATCTTACATTAGCCAGTGTGGTAACATTTACGTAGGTAAGTAAACGCTGTAGCCTAAAAAAACATGTGCATTTTGATATTGCTTGTGTTTGTTTAATCAACGGAACACATTCCATTATCGGATTATACGACACCTGCAGCCCCATATCTCTGTTAGTATTAATGTAGCCTATGACTTTAGACTCATGGCCTGCATCCTAAAATCAATTTCTGCCCAAATATCTTGTCCTGTTATCATTGTCCTGTCCTTGTCCTGTTATAATCTCCACCCGGCACAGCCAGAAGAGGACTGGCCACCCCACATAGCCTGGTTCCTCTCTAGGTTTCTTCCTAGGTATTGGCCTTTCTAGGGAGTTTTTCCTAGCCACCGTGCTTCTACACCTGCATTGCTTGCTGTTTGGGGTTTTAGGCTGGGTTTCTGTACAGCACTTTGAGATATCAGCTGATGTACGAAGGGCTATATAAATACATTTGATTTGATTTGATTAACGCCCCAATACAATACTGTTTCGGAGTAAAGCAATCAAAGAAAAATAGTGTGCATGTTGATTTTGCATTCAAAAGGCTTTTTTTTTTTTACAATATTTTTGAGCCACTACTCTCGCTTGCCTCTCGATCTTGTGGTGCTGAAATGGACAGCGCCCGTGAGCAGCGCGAGACGAGGGAGAGAAAACTTCATTCCAGTCCCTTTCCCCTTCTTTCTCTTATCTCTGATTTTAGGCTGCAATATTGTTGCTATTCTAGCCCGTTAGAAGTGTTTCGGGCTGCCTGTAAGGTTGGTTACGTTGTCAATCCCTGTATTTAGTTATATTGTGTCAATGCAAACAACACAGTTATAAAACAAGCTCTACAGTGAACGAGCATTTAGTGTGAGGACAAAACACTGACATTTACGTTTTTATCGTTGGTTGAATTTAATATTTAATTTTAAATCGTGAGATTTATACAACGTTATTCATTGCAATATGTTAGCGGGACGTTTCGATATTTGCCGGTTTATACATGATAAATGATAGGCCCATTTTGGATGTAGGGCTCATCCTCCCTGACCGTCTTGGTTCAGAGGTTAGATGAACCCTCTACATAATATGTAGGCCATAGAATGCATCATTTGTAGTTTGTGTGAATTGTCCTTATACGAGTATACCAGAACCTGTACTCTGGACAGCTTGATGACATGAGCTTGAGAATCACAAAAAACGTTAAGAATATTGACTTAAAATATTGATGACGGGCAGTTTGTGTGTGTGTGTGTGTGTGTGTGTGTGTGTGTGTGTGTGTGTGTGTGTGTGTGTGTGTGTGTGTGTGTGTGTGTGTGTGTGTGTGTGTGCCTGTGAGAGAGAGAAAGAAATTGCACGTTGACTGAAGTCATATTGTAGAGAAACTTTGTATGTTGTTGAATAGTGATTGTGGTCATGTTTAGAAATGGTCTTTGGACAGATGCCCCAACATGATTATGTACTATTACAGTTACACATCCCATAGGTCTCTTTTTTCCTCTGCTGGCACAGAGATTCATGACACGGCACATTTCTATACTACCACTTTACTACTGTACTATTACCATAATACTGTTGTATTTTATACATTT
Source organism: Oncorhynchus kisutch (assembly GCF_002021735.2). NCBI lineage: Eukaryota > Metazoa > Chordata > Actinopteri > Salmoniformes > Salmonidae > Oncorhynchus > Oncorhynchus kisutch. The sequence continues at coordinate 77,259,297 of NC_034190.2, read as the reverse complement.
TGCCAAGCATGGTTAGCATGGAGTGTGATAGTGAAAACTTGCCATTATAGAAGCAGATGGTAAGCAAAAAGGCAAACATTCTAATCCTATGCTTGCCATACCTAAACAATATTAGTGTTTTATACTGCACTCTTAGAAAAACACGGTTCTATCTAGAACCTAAAAGGGTTCTTCGGCTGTCCCCATAGGAGAACCCTTTGAATAACCTTTTTTTCCCAGGTAGAACCCTTTCCACAGAAGGTTCTATATGGAACCCAATAGGGTTCTACCCAGAACCAAGAAGGGTTTTTCTAAGAGTGTGATGGTAATGATAATATCTTTTCAGCATTCATTTTTGTTACAGTAAGAGCAGCGCCTCGCCGCTTTCTAAAGATCTAACTTAACTGAATATACAGTACCAGTCAAAAGTTTGGACACACCTACTCATTCCAGGCTTTTTCTTCATTGTTTATATTCTCTACATTGTAGAATAATAGTGAAGATCTCAAAACTATGAAATAACCCATATGGAATCATGTAATAACCAAAATAGTGTTAAACAAATCAAAATATATTTTTTACTTTAGATTCTTCAAAGTAGCCACCCTATGCATTGATGATAGCTTTGCACACTCTTGGCATTCTCTCAACCAGTTTCACCTGGAGGGCTTTTCCAACAGTCTTGAAGGAGTTCCCACATGCTGAGCACTTGTTGGCTGCTTTTCCTTCACTCTTCGGTCCAACTCATCCCAAACCATCTCAATTGGGTTGAGGTTGGGTGATTGTGGAGGCCAGGCCATCTGATGCGGCACTCCATCACTCTCCTTCTTGGTCAAATAGCCCTTACACAGCCTGGAGGTGTGTTGGGTCATTGTCCTGTTGAAAAACAAATTATAGTCCCACTAAGCGCAAACCAGATGGAACGGCTTATTGCTGCAGAATGCTGTGGTAGCCATGCTGGTTAAGTGTGGCTTGAATTCTAAATAAATCACTGAGAGTGTAACCAGCAAAGCACCATCACACCTCCTCCTCCATGCTTCACGGTGGAAACCACACATGCGAAGATCATCCGTTCACCTACTCTGCTTCTCACAAAGACACAGCAGTTGGAACCAAACATCGGACAGATTTCCACAGGTCTAATGTATATTGCTTGTGTTTCTTGTCCCCAACAAGTCTCTTCTTATTATTGGTGTCCTTTAGTAGTGGTTTCTTTGCAGCAATTTGACCATGAAGGCCTGATTCACACAGTCTCCTCTGAACAGTTGATGTTGAGATGTGTCTGTTACTTTAATTCTGTGAAGCATTTATTTGGGCTGCAATTTCTGAGGCTGGTAACTCTAATGAACATATCCTCTGCAGCAGAGGAAACTCTGGGTCTTCCATTCCTTTGGCGGACCTCATGAGAGCCAGTTTCATCATAGCGCTTGATGGTTTTTGCGACTGCACATGAAGAAACGTTCAAATGTCTTTCAATTGTACGGATTGGCTGACCTTCCTGCCTTAAACCTCTTAAGGATCAACTCCTTTTTCCCTAATTTTTACCTAAAAGGACATACCCAAATCTAACTTCCTGTAGCTCAGGACCGGAAGCAAGGATATGCATGTTCTTGATACCATTTGAAAGGAAACACTTTGACGTTTGTGGAGATGTTACATTCATGTAGGAGAATATAACACATTAGATCATGTAAAAGATAATACAATGAAAAAAACTACCGTTTATTTAATTGTTTTTGTACCATCATTTTTGAAATGCAAGAGTAAGGCCATAATATATTATTCCAGCCCAGGTGCAATTTAGATTTTGGCATTTAGATTTTGGCAATGCATGTGCATTTCTGTTAAAAAAATTATCTGTAGAGATCCTTGAGAGTAGTGATGGACTGTTGTTTCTCTTTGCTTATTTGAGATGGTTGTGCCATAATATGGACTTGGTCTTTCACCAAATATGTCTATCTTCTGTATACCACCCCTACTTTGGCACAACACAAGGTAGGGGTGGTATATTGTCCATAGGGTGTGTTCATTGTCTATAGTTTATTCCTGCCCATACCATAACCCCATCGCCACCATAGGGCACACTGTTCACAATATTGATATCAGCAAACCGCTCACCCACACATCAGCATACACGCTGTCTGCCATCTGCCTGGTACAGTTGAAACCAGGATTCATCCATGAAGAGCACCCTTCTCCAGCTTGCCAGTGGCCATTGAAGGTGAGCATTTGCCCACTGAATCCGGTTACGACGCCGAACTGCAGTCAGATCAAGACCCTGGTGAGGACAGTGAGCACGCAGATGAGCTTTCCTGAGACGGTTTCTGACAGTTTGTGCAGAAATTCTTCTTTGTGCAAACCCACAGTTTCATCAGCTGTCCGGGTGGCTGGTCTCAGATGATCCCCAGGTGAAGAAGCAGGATGTGGAGGTTCTGTGCTGGCGTGGTTACACGTGGTAACCACGCCAGATAGATAGATTTAAATAGTTTATTAGATACTCCTATTCTGAGCGACTTACAGTAGAGAGTGCATCCATTTTCATATTTTTCCGTACTGGTCCCCCGTGGGAATCGAACACCCTGGCGTTGCAAGCGTAATGCTCTACCAACTGAGCAACATAGAACTAAAACAACGTTGGAGACAGCTTATGGTAGAGATATTAACATTAAACTCTCTGGCAACAGTCAGCATGCCAATTGCACGCTCCCTCAAAACTTGAGACATCTGTGGCGTTGTGTTGTGTGACAAACTGCCTTTTATTGTCCCCGGCACAAGGTGCACCTGTGCAATGATTTGACTGTTTAATGAGCTACTTGATATGCCATACCTGTCAGGTGGATGGATTATCTTGGTGAAGGATACATGCTCACTAACAGGGATGTAAACAAATTTGTGCACAAAATGTGAGAGAAATAAGCTTTGTGTGCCTATGGAACATTTCTGGGATCTTTTATTTCAGCTCATGAAACATGGGACCAACACTTTACATGTTGCGTTTATATTTTTTGTTCAGTATATATATTTAATTGAATGTCCTTTTCTATAACTGTTCTCTACTTTGTCTGTTCTGTACTACGTTTTAGGTGGACCCCAGGAAGAGTAGCTTCTGCATGTGCAGTAGCTACTGAGGATCCTAATAAACAAAACTAAATAAACTAACATCCCAGGCCTGAATCAACCACACATTTTATGCAAGTTACGGCATCAGTATCTTCAATTGATAGAGAGCACAACTAATTGTCACGAGAATTTTCAATCCCAATGATAATACCTGACAATCAATAGCTCTGACCAATCCCCGAGATATGTAAGATCCTGGGTTTAATAATAGTCAAAGACTCAGTTTATGCAAAAAGATAGTACAGTTTATTCAGAGAATGTTCTGAAGTCCATTATACAAAGACATCCATTTTGTAGCTGCGCACATACTTCCACACAAACAGTAGATATCCTACGCACATACATACACACGAACAGTAGGTGAGTTGTATCCACTGTTTATCACTACCAAGCAGGCAGTTCCATTCCTCTGAGATTAGAGAAACGTTGAGAAGAACTCCCTATGCTATCATATGTTCCTCAGAGGCCTAGCCAGGTCGGTCCAAACACAGTTTTAATTGTTCTTCGGGTATTTTCCTAGGCACCCACATCGAAGTTCAAATCCTAAGTTACGCCTTGCTCAGACAGTCTGTGTTTTTCCACTCTACAGATACATTGTTTAACCTAATTCCGACTAAAACTACACACATTAGCAGATTATAATTTTATGATTCTAATCAATTTCATACAGTTAGAAGGTTTCAATTATTTTATCATTATCTTTCAACATATACATTATTTTAGCACTAATCTACAGTTGAAGTCAGAAGTTTACATGCACCTTAGCCAAATACATTTAAACTCAGTCTTTCACAATTCCTGACATTTAATCCTTGTAAAAATTCCCTGTTTTAGGGTTAGTTAGGATCACCACTTTATGTTAAGAATGTGAAATGTCAGAATAATAGTAGAGAGAATGATCTATTTCAGCATTTATTTATTTCATCACATTCCCAGTGGGTCTGAAGTTTACATACACTCAATTAGTATTTGGTAGCATTGCCTTTAAATTGTTTAACTTAGATCAAACGTTTCGGGTAGCCTTCCACAAGCTTCTCACAATAAGTTGTGTGAATTTTGGCCCATTCCTCCTGACAGAGCTGGTGTAACTGAGTCAGGTTTGTAGGCCTCCTTGCTCGCACACACTTTTTCAGTTCTGCCCATCAATTGTCTATAGGTTTGAGGTCAGGGCTATGTGATGGCCACTCCAATACCTTGACTTTGTTGCCCTTAAGCCATTTTGCCACAACTTTGGAAGAATGCTTGGGGTCTTTGTCCATTTGGAAGACCCATTTGCAACCAAGCTTTAACTTCCTGACTGATGTCTTGAGATGTTGCTTCAATATATCCACATAATTTTCCTGCCTCATGATGCCATCTATTTTGTGAAGTGCACCAGTCCCTCCTTCAGCAAAGCACCTCCACAACATGATGCTGCCACGCCCGTGCTTCACAGTTGGGATGGTGTTCTTCGGCTTGCAAGCCTCCCCCTTTTTCCTCCAAACATGACAATGGTCATTATGGCCAAATAGTTCTATTTTTGTTTCATCAAACCAGAGGACATTTTTTCAAAAAGTACAATATTTGTCCCCATGTGCAGTTGCAAACCGTAGTCTGGCTTTATTGTGGCAGTTTTGGAGCAGTGGCTTCTTCCTTGCTGAGCGGCCTTTCAGGTTATGTTGATATAGGACTCGTTTTACTGTGGATATAGATACTTCTGTACCTGTTTCCTCCAGCATGTTCACAAGGTCCTTTGCTGTTGTTCTGGGATTGATTTGAACTTTTTGCACCAAAGTACGTTCATCTCTAGGAGACAGAGTGCGTCTCCTTCCTGAGCGGTATGACGGCTGCGTGGTCCCATGGTGTTTATACTTGCGTACTATTGTTTGTACAGATGAATGTGGTACCTTCAGGTATTTGGAAATTACTCCCAAGGATGAACCATTTTTTTCTGAGGTCTTGGCTGATTTCTTTTGATTTTCCCATGATGTCAAGCAAAGAGGCACTGAGTTTGAAGGTAGGCCTTGAAATACATCCGCAGGTACACCTCCAATTGACTCAAATTATGTCAATTAGCCTATTAGAAGCCTCTAAAGCCATGACATCATTTTTTGGAATTTTCCAAGCTGTTTAAAGACACAGTCAATTTAGTATATTTAAACTTCTGACCCACTGGAATTGTGATACAGTGAATTCTAAGTCTCTTAAACAATTGGTGGAAAAATGACTTGTCATGCACAACGTAGATGTCCTCACCGCCTTGCCAAAACGATAGTTTGTTAACAAGAAATGTGTGGAGTGGTTGAAAAAAGTGTATGTTAACTTCCGACTTCAACTGTATGTGAGCAATACACTAATTAGTATTTTCTTCAAATACAATATTCATGGAGCTAGCATTATATATTTTAATAAAATACAGGGTGTCCCTTACAGCATTTCAAGCCTTTGTCCCCAAAGCACCCTGTTTCCTATAGTCCACTACTTTTGACCAAGACCCATAGGGCTGTGTAAACTATTGTATGTAGGGAATAGGTTGCCATTTGGATTGGGACTCGTGATCTAACCTACTTGTTATATCTATCATACATGAAAGCCAATTACTCAATTGTGTTCTGTCATTCTACATCTGTAGTGTGTTCTCAAAATAGCAGCATCGTTATTTGATGTTTTAGTTGGTGTTTTTAGTTTGATGATCTCACATTTTTAACCGCTATCTCTCGTTCAGTGTTAGCGTATCTGGTCCCGCCCCAAATTGCACCCTATTCCCTATATAGTGCACTGCCTTTGACCATGGCCCATAAAGCTCTGTACAGAAGTAGTGCACTATATAGGAAATAGAGTGTTATTTAGGACATATCCTGTGTTCTTTCTTCTTCTGTCAAGTCCGGACTGTACTGGTCCATTTCTGCGACGGCTCTGCTGTGAAAGAACTTGAAAGATCTTCTCTTGCTCTGAAGCTTTTCTTTACCGTAGAAAAAGCAGGGAGAGACTACTTGCGTTCAAAATGGCACCCTATATAGTATTTGGGTCAAGACTAACGGGTGTGCCATCTTGGATTCACATAAAGTGTAACACTAAATAATACTTCTCCAAGTCCAGTTCACACACATACATCTTGCTGTTATGATATTCATGTATGATATTTACAAACATTTCTAATGAATTCAAACGATTCAATATTTAATGCCTTGTATTTTCAAGAGAAATCACAGGAGCCTCAACAATAGGACAGCCCATCTCTACACAGTCTAATCTGTTCTGATGATCATTGGGCTCTGCTTCCTCAACTCTCTTGCTCTTTTGAAGGAAACAGGCACCACTCACTCTTGTGCATATTCCCTTCAAATGCTCTTGTGATTTTTCATCTTTTGTTGAGCACCTTCTATTACCCTTCTAACTCTGCTCTCTTGGCTCATTTGTTCTTCTTTACTCTCTCTCATTCCCCCAGAGCTGGTTTTAGTGGATGGTCCAATACTTAAAGACCAAGTAGTTACAGGATGACAACATGGCTGCTCCCCTTATGGCACCACCAGGACCTGACAGCTTTAAATATTTTACCGCGGAAACATTGGCTAACATCGAGCTCCGGATCAACGAGGAGAAGAACAAACCGCCGCCCAAACAGGACAGCAGTCACCGTGACGACGACGACGACAACAAACCGAAGCCCAATGGCGACCTGGAGGCTGGGCGGAATCTGCCCTTCATCTATGGTGACATCCCTCCTGGAATGGTGGCGACACCATTGGAGGACCTGGACCCTTTCTATCAGGCTCAGAAAGTAAGTGACAAAACACACGCCTCCTCCTTATCTCTATCCTCCTTCAGAGACAGACAGACACACACACACACACACACACATCCATGGCCTTGCATTGTCTCAACACCTTACATCACAGATACAGTAAGAGGAATAAGTGATGTCATGTGACTAAGATTGTATTACTGTTTTTTTTTTTTTTACAATCGCTTTGGCACTAATTTCAGAACCTTGTGGTAATTTTTCAAAACTCTAGACACAAAACTCAAAACGGTCACCACTTTTAACACAGGCTGTCCAATGTTCAAAACATTGCATTGTGCATTCATATCTTTAAAGGAAACCTTTTACTTGCAGAATCGTTGGTTCAAATAACTAATTTATCATGAAATACCATAGGAAAATTAATTTAGATCACCCACACACAAGATACAGATAGTTTCACTGTGTAGTTGTTCGTAGAACCATTAAATATTATAGTACAAAATATGTGATACATTTCATTATGGTACTACATGTAAATACATCACTGTAAAAGGCCACAGGTTCTCATTCACATCACAATAGATGTTTTTATTTACCAAACATCTTGGGAAGAATCTATCTATCATATACCTTCCACCTCCATGTGGAGAAAAATTCCTCAATCAAGTTAAGGAAAGGAGAGTATGGGGATAAGTATAGGGTGGTAAATGGTGGATGAGCCTGAAACCATGCTTGCACCATTTGAGCATGGTGGAACCTGACATTATCCCACACAATGACATAGGTCACATCATCAGCTCTACAGACCTTCAGCTCGTCAAGGGAGGTTACAAGGAAAGATGTATTATATAATCCAATACGAGGTCCGTGTCCCACCACACTATTTTCCAATATAGCCGCACACATGGTGATATAGGCCCCACGTTGTCCAGAGACTTGGATGGTTGGCTCTCCTCCTTGTCTTGGCCAGCTCCATCACCCTCTAAAAATACATTTTGGAAAGAGAATTACTGATTACAATGATGTAGAATTTTGGGGAAAGTTTTCACAACAGGCATCTTGCTTCACTGTGTCAGCATTTCCTTCAAAAGGCACACGGTATAGCTGTTTTAGAGACACCTGGTGCCTTTTCAGCATGCGTAAAATAGTCGGCAAACTTATGGCTTTCACATGGTTGAACATGTCATCATTGTCCATGATGGGCTGCCGAATTTCTGTAAGGTCAATATCATTTCTGGCCCGAACCAAATTGACCACAGCCCACTCTTGTTTGTTAGTCAGAATTTTGCCTCTGCCTCCCCTATTTGGCCTAGTCTCAATTCTTCAGGGAAAAGGACAGTAAGAACACATTTACTCACATCACTTACTCTGTGGTACACATTGGCATGCAGTATACAGTCATTTAACAATTAAGAGTAGCCTAATGTTTAGTGCATACTGAAGACTTACCGGTTCTCATTGCGGAAAGTTGATCTTCTGAGGTTTGGTTGAATCATTGTAGCTGCCTCAGTCATTGTCATGCCATGATTTACAACTATTGCTCAGATTTCATTGGACACTCTTTGCTGTTGCTGCTGCAGTCTTGGTCCTTGGCCTTGTCCTCTACCACGTTCCCCCACACCTCTCAGACGAAGCCCACAACCACCTCTCAGAAGGGGTGCTTGTCCCCTGCCTTTCCTTTCACCACCACGTCTTCCTCGTCTTCCTCCCCCCACTGCTTGACCTCTATTGTGACCTGGATCACCTGCCCGCTCCATGTTATCGCTATGTTGTTGTAGGGGGATACCACTCATTTCACTATATACTCGTACCACAAGGTGAAATCAAATCATCAGTAACGAGTTGGCAGTATTGGAAAACCAATTACAAGGGCCTGCATACACTCACTGGCCACTTTATTAAGTACACCTGTGTTATAACGCAAATAGCCTGCTCCTTCGAACAGCAAATCATGTGGCTGCCTGCAACTCAATATAAAGAGTATATAGAGTAGAGAGATTTAGTTGTTGTTCGACCAAACATTAGAACAGGCAAGATGCGTAAGGTGCCACACATTGTGGTTCCAGCATCTCAAAAACAGCTGCCCTCCTGGGATTTTTACACACTACAGTCTCTAGAGTTTACAGAGAATGGTACGATAAACAAAACACATTCAGTGAGTGTCAGTTCTGTGGGCAAAAACACCTTGTTAATGAGAGAGGTCAGAGGGGAATGTCCAGACTCATTCAAGCAAACAGAAAGGCCACAAATGCTCAAATAACAGCCGTTTAAAACAGTAGTATGCAGAAGGGCATCTCTTAACGTACAACACCGTGAATAATTCAGGCTGTTGAGGAGGCATAAGGGGGTCGTACCCAGCACTAGATAGGTGTACCTAATAAAGTGGCCGGTTAGGGTACAGTAATGTGAAATCTGAAAACATGGTCTGGAAAAGGGATACATGGGACCATAGAAACAGTGTCTGATAAAGAATAATGATGAAATATTACATCCATAGATAATGTAGTCCAATTGGTTCATGTTCCACGTTAATTGGTGTCAATGGATCTCGTTATCCTGAAACTTTCATGATCTAAACATGGAATATTGTTTGTCAGTGTCCATAAAACTATGCAACAGTTACTTGTCATTTTGAGCAGTTGTATCAATTGATAGTGAGATCATTGTAATGAAGTGAATAGACAGCCATCTCAGATGTAATGTGTGAATTGCATTTTGAAATGGTAATACTTTGATGTTTAAGTCATTTTGAACAGGTGATTTTAGTTCAATGAACAAATGATCTTAGCTTTATGTGTATTGTATCCAAGCAATTTGAAAAAGTGTTAAAAGAGTTTTAAAAAAATTTGCACTTTGATCATCAGTTGTGAGTTTAGAGTTTTGAAAAATGACATCAAGATGCTGAAATTAGTGCCAAAGTGGTTGTAAAAACCCCCAGTAAAGAACAGGGAAAACAGTGATGCTAGTAATAGACCTAACTGTCTTCTGAAGGCCAGTATGGAAAGGCTTTCCCAAAAAACCTCCCAATTAATTTACTGCAGTGGGCTAAATCAGTTTCTTGGTAGTCTTAAACAAATCTTCTTTGGAGCAAAAGTATACACCTCACCCACATGGTTAAGGGCTTCAAAAAAATAAAGAATACACTTGTCAGATATAAAGATGAAATATAATAGATTTTGAGTTTGATCCCAATATTACATTATACATCACAGAAGACTGAAATATAACTAAACCGTTTGACATAAAATTACCGGATTTTTGGAGACTTTAAAAAATAATGTTAATTAATTATGAAATGATGAAAAATATTAATAACATCCCACCCACGAGGCCAATAGGTCTTTTGACTGCAGTAAAGGGTTGTGGGCCTCCCGAGTGGCACAGTGGTCTAGGTCACTACAGATCCAGGTTCGATCCCGGGCTGTATCACAGCCGGCTGAGACGCACAATTGGCCCAGCGTCGTCCAGGTTAGGGGAGGGTTTGGCCCAGCGTCGTCCAGGTTAGGGGAGGGTTTGGCCCAGCGTCATCCAGGTTAGGGGAGGGTTTGGCCCAGCGTCGTCCAGGTTAGGGGAGGGTTTGGCCCAGCGTCATCCAGGTTAGGGGAGTGTTTGGCCCAGCGTCGTCCAGGTTAGGGGAGGGTTTAGCCCAGCGTCGTCCAGGTTAGGGGAGGGTTTGGCCCAGCATCGTCCAGGTTAGGGGAGGGTTTGGCCCAGCATCGTCCAGGTTAGGGGAGGGTTTGGCCCAGCGTCATCCAGGTTAGGGGAGGGTATGGCCCAGCGTCGTCCAGGTTAGGGGAGGGTTTGGCCCAGCGTCGTCCAGGTTAGGGGAGGGTTTGGCCCAGCGTCGTCCAGGTTAGGGGAGGGTTTGGCCGGCAAGGATGTCCTTGTCCCATCGCGCTCTAGCTTCTCCTGTGGCGTGCCAGGTGCATACACGGTCGCCAATTGTACGGTGTTTCCTCCAACACATTGGTGCGGCTGGCTTCCGGGTTAAGCGAGCAGTGTGTCAAGAAGCGGTGCGGCCCGGCAGGGTCGTGTTTTGGAGGAAAAGGGCTACATCTTAACTAGCGTCTGCCTACCTGTCAGAATTATTATTTACATCAATCCAGTGGCCATTTGTTTTGTTAATCTCATGTGTCCTACAGAATCAGCACTAACCAAACAGTGCTAGGTGCCTGCACAGTTGAATTAAAAGTGGTTTCCTGATGTTGTTTAAACATTGTTGTGGACTTAGATCATATGTTGTTGTTTTTCTATTAAAAAGTGTGACTTTGAGAGCGGAACCCCCCCCCAAAAATAAAAAATAATCGGACAACTTTTTGACAAAGTTGACGGCTTCATTTCACTAGTAGGCTGAAACCAAAATGAAGACACTCATTCAGAGGCTGTAGTGTAGTTAGTATGTGTTAATAATTCCATATCTGGCCGTGTCTTATGACTTTAAATTCTTATTTCTTCTTATTTCATGTTTTCATTCCATTATTAGCCTATTTGCATCGTACAGTTTGAGTTGGCCTGACTGAAAGACCAATTGATCATTTTAGGTCATTCATAGTGTATGTCACTGTTTGTCATAGAATGTTTCACACAGGGCGCCGTCCTGTCGCCATGGGGGCCTTTTAGACATTTTGGGGCAATATTATAGTATACCCACTTCTCCAGGTACCACTACACCACTGTTCATATAGCCAGGGGGGAATGTAAGGCGGAACGGTCCGGTACGGCGTCCCGGCAAAATAAATAGTGGGGCCCATACTGGTAAAACATGAGCCTATCACAATAATGAAACCAAAATGTCAAGAAAACTGTGAGCTACTAGACCATTATTTATCATTACTGCATGTCAGAGGCATGACAAAGACTCCAAAATGTGATATGGTTCAACGAGAACACTGGCATTTTGCCAAGGCAGAGATGATTGGCCGAAACCGAGACAGTGGAGGCATTCATTCTGGCCTAATGACAATCTCCAAATGTCATTCGACTTTTTGATGTTTTGTGTATCAGTTTCTTTCCATTCACCACTGTTTGGAGGCTGGTAATATGTTGAGAGTGGATGAACGTGTGCGGGTAACATAGTAAAAGGAGCCCTTTGAAGTGATTGACAATCATATGAAAACATAATGACTGGTTGCGTTTATGCCACAAGAAAAAGGTAATGCATTTTAAAAGTTACATTTTTGTTGTTGTTTATGACTAGGCCCACAGAGATGCTATTGAATTAACAGCGATTTTAAATATAATTCTATGATTAGGCCCCACGGCCGGCTCGCCCATTAGGCAAAATTAGGCAGCCGTTTGACAAGGGCGGCATTTTCCGAGCTAAACTAACCAAGACGCACCTCCAACAATACATACCTCACATTATTCTGCCCCAAAACAATGATAACTTCTCTCACTCAGTGGCATCAGGGCTATACAGATGAGCGCTGATGCCGCTCTATGATAAGCAGTGCCTACTTTGCCGAATTTAGCTTGTCCATGCCCAGCGCTCCACCAACACTAGAGTACAGGCTGAGTTGTGCAGTCTGTGTAGAGTACGGGCTGAGTAGTGCAGTCTGTGTAGAGTACGGGCTGAGTAGTGCAGTCTGTGTAGAGTACAGGCTGAGTAGTGCAGTCTGTGTAGAGTATAGGCTGAGTAGTGCAGTCTATGTAGAGTACAGACTGAGTAGTGCAGTCTGTGTAGAGTACGGGCTGAGCAGTGCAGTCTGTGTAGAGTACAGTCTGTGTAGAGTACAGTCTGTGTAGAGTACGGGCTTGAGCAGTACAGTCTGTGTAGAGTACGGGCTGAGCAGTGCAGTCTGTGTAGAGTACAGTCTTTGTAGAGTACGGTCTGTGTAGAGTACGGGCTGAGCAGTGCAGTCTGTGTAGAGTACAGTCTGTGTAGAGTACGGGCTGAGCAGTGCAGTCTGTGTAGAGTACGGCCTGAGCAGTGCAGTCTGTGTAGAGTATAGTCTGTGTAGAGTACAGTCTGTGTAGAGTACGGGCTGAGCAGTGCAGTCTTTGTAGAGTACAGTCTGTGTAGAGTACAGTCTGTGTAGAGTACAGTCTGTGTAGAGTACAGTCTGTGTAGAGTACAGGCTGAGTAGTTGAGTCTATGTAGAGTACAGTCTGTGTAGAGTACAGTCTGTGTAGAGTACAGGCTGAGTAGAGTACAGTCTGTGTAGAGTACAGTCTGTGTAGAGTACAGGCTGTGTAGAGTACAGGCTGAGTAGTGCAGTCTGTGTAGAGTACAGTCTGTGTAGAGTACAGTCTGTGTAGAGTACAGGCTGAGTAGTGCAGTCTGTGTAGAGTACAGTCTGTGTAGAGTACAGTCTGTGTAGAGTACAGGCTGAGTAGTGCAGTCTGTGTAGAGTACAGTCTGTGTAGAGTGCAGTCTGTGTAGAGTACAGTCTGTGTAGAGTACAGTCTGTGTAGAGTACAGTCTGTGTAGAGTACGGGCTGAGCAGTGCGGTTCAATTCAATAGAATCCTACTCCGACGCGTTCTGCCTACAACAACATATGTTGCATAGTTTGTTGTATTTCGGTATGTTGTATTGAAAGTGGCTAATATTAAGTGTCAGAATTTCCTCAGTGAAGGGAACCGTTGATGGTGTTAACAGAGAAAACTCTAGAACAGTGGTCACCAACCTTTTCTGAGTCAAGATCACTTTGAGTCAAAATGCAAGCCGAGATCTACTGCTCAGATTTTTGGGGACTTGGCTTATAAAATGTAAGTCTATGCAACATTAACCAATTAAAAACAGTACTGTAGCAATTAGGTTTGTGCAGTAAGCTACAGTTGAAGTCGGAAGTTTCAATACACTTAGGTTGGAGTCATTCAAATTAGTTTTTCAACCACTCCACAAATTTCTTGTTAACTAACTATAGTTTTGGCAAGTCGGGTAGGACATCTACTTTGTGCAATTTTTCCAACAATTGTTTACAGACAGATTATTTCACTTATAATTCACTGTATCACAATTCCAGTGGTTCAGAAGTTACCATACACTAAGTTGACTGTGCCTTTAAACAGCTTGGAAAATTCCAGAAAATTATGTCATGGCTTTAGACGCTTCTGATAGGCTAAATGACATCATTTGAGTCAATTGGAGGTGTACCTGTGGATTTATTTCAAGGCCTACATACTAATACATACTAATTGAGTGTATGTAAACTTCTGACCAACTGGGAATGTGATGAAAGAAATACATGCTGAAATAAATAATTCTCTCTACTATTAGTCTGATATTTCACATTCTTAACCTATAGTGGTGATCCTAACTGACCTAAGACAGGGAATCTTTACTAGGATTAAATGTCAAATGTTGTGAAAAAAGTTTAAATGTATTTGGCTAAGGTGTATGTAAACTTCCGACTTCAACTGTATAGACCCAATACATTATCACCACTAATTGGCTTTGATTGAATTTTCTGCCAATGCATTGTTCGTGCCATTTATATACAATTATTTTTCAAAGGTATGATCACACCGGTAATAGATCCGTTGCTGTATTACTGGTGAGGCATAGCTGAGTGAGTATACATTTACATAATTAGCTTTTTATTTTACTGGGCTGATGGTGCCTGTATCTGATGTTCAGTCTCAGCGGAGGGAGAGAGCAGCAGACCGAGGGTCCACCTGTCAACATCCCTCCAGTCTCCATTTCCTCCACTGACACTGACCAAAAAGGGACGGTCTTCCAGCTGATGGCCAAACTCGAGTCGTAACGCATTATTTCTGCCTCTTGCACAAATTCATGTTGTTACATCGATGAACAGAGAAAGTGAAATATTCCTCGATATTAAAAAAGACCCAAGCTGCTAATAATAACAACACAAGCCTATAGAGACACTTTCCTACTCATTCATTACTCATTCATTACTGCTAAAGTGCTTGTTGTAGCACTGAGTGGAAATAGGAAGAACACACATTTGATGTCTTATAAAAGTGTTGAATACAAAGTGTTGATAGTGCTGAGTAAGAACTTAAACATGAAGTCACTCATAAAAACAGCAGCTCGTTACTGTATTCGTTGACAGTCTCTCTCTAGTTATGGTTTTAAACGTTTAGAAACAGTATCAACTTTGTTGTAGCTTTCTGTTACGTCTTTACTGCAGATACGGTAGTCTGAGCCATCTGATAGACCAGCGGTAGGCCCATGGTGCACTTGATTTGCTCTCTGGGCCCTCCGGGAAGACACAGTATGTACTTTCGGACACAAGAAATGGTTCAAAATGGCAAGAGTTGGCCTGCCCTGCATGCAGGGCATCTGAAACCAGGTGCACCTACTGCCAACAGCCCAAGACAAATTAAAAAAAATAAGAACACAAGGTTTTATTATATATTTTTTTTTACAGAAATGTTTGGCGATCGACTAGGAATGCCTTGGAGATCGATAAGTCGTTCACGATTGACCGGTTGGTGACCACTGCTATAGAAAGTTGAGTGAAGTTCGTGCTTCTCTCTGTGGGCTGATATTTCTGCAAGTCCCGGGGAGCTGCGCTGCAGTCTCGATACGCAGCTTAGAGGGAAGATTGGCCGGAAGAAGAATTTACAGTCAACTTTCCTGGCAGTTCTTGACAATGTTGACACTATTTACCAGAATGCAGCAGCCACTGCTCTTAAACCATTTGATGCTGTCTGCTTTATTACAGGTGACAAATATTTGTATTTTATTTTTGTTGGTACCTTCTACCCCTTTTTCTCCCCAATTTCGTGATATCCAATTGGTAGTTACAGTCTTGTTCCATCGCTGCAAATTCCATACGGAGTCGGGAGAGGGGAAGGTCGAGAGCCATGCGTCCTCCGAATCACGAACCTGCCAAGCCGCACTGCTTCTTGACACACTGCTCGCTTAACCAATGTGTCGGTAGTTACACTGTACAACTGGCAACCGAAGTCAGCGTGCATGCGCCCTGCCCGCCATAAGGAGTCGCTAGAACCCGATGGGACAAGGACATCCCCGCCAGCCAAACCCTTCCCTAACCCGGACAAGGCTGGGCCAATTGTGCGTCACCCTATGGGACTCCCAGTCACGGCCGGTTGTGACACAGCCTAGGATCAAACCCAAGTCTGTAGTGACGCCTCCAGCACTGAGATTCCTTAGACTGTTGTGCCATTCAGAAGGCCCACAGGTGACAGTTTTAATTCTCATCACTATCAGAAGGTCAGCTGGACCTCACTAAAATCCCGTAGATCCCTTCATTACTCCCTTCTTGTTTACAAGCTTTGCTCCACAAGTTTCCAACATACACTACAAGGCCAAAATAATGTGGACACCCCTTCAACTTAGTGGATTCGGCTATTTCAGTCACACCCATTGCTGAAAGGTGTATACAATTGAGCATACAGCCATGCAATCTCCATAGGAAAACATTGACAGTAGAATGTCCCTTACTGAAGAGCTCAATGACTTTCAACGTGGCACTGTCATAGGATTCCACCTCTCCAACAAGTCAGTTTGCCCTGCTAGAGCTGCCCCGGTCAACTGTAAGTGCTGTTATTGTGAAGTTGAAACGTATAGGAGGAAAACACTCACTACCGAATTCCAAACTGCCTCTGGGTGCAATGTCAGCACAAGAACTGTTCATCGGGAGCATCATGAAATTAGTTTCCATGGCCGAGCATCCGCACACAAGCCTAAAATCACCACTCGCAATGCCAAGCGTCAACTGGAGTGGTGTAAAACTCGCCGCCATTGGACTCTGGAGCAGTGGAAACGTGCAGTCCGACTTTACAATGCATAATACCAACTGTAAAGTTTGGTGGAGGAAGAATAGTGGTCTGGGGCTGTTTTCATGGTTTGGGCTAGGCTCCTTAGTTTCACTGAAGGGAAATCTTAATGCTACAGCGTACAATTACATTCTAGACAAGTCTATGCTTCAACTTTGTGGAAACAGTTTGTGTAAGGCCCTTTCCTGTTTCAATATGACAATGCCCCCGTGCACAAAGCGAGGTCCATATAGAAATGGTTTGTCGAGATTGGTGTGGAAGAACTTGACTGGCTTGCACAGATCCCTGACCCCAACCCCATCGAACACCTTTGGCATGAATTGGAACGCCGACTGTGAGCCAGGCCTAATGAACTAAGAACTAATGTTCTTGTGGCTGAATAGAAGCAAGTCCCCGCAGCAATGTGCCAACATCTAGTAGAAAGTATTTCCAGAAGAATAGGGCAGATGAGAAATGAGCTCTTTGAAGAGCGACAGTAACCAGCTTTGAGGAGGGTATCAGTGCTATTGTGCTGTATGTATAGACAGTGTATCTCCCTATGTTCCTCCACCTTCTGTCTCTGTCTCTGTCTCTGTCTCTGTCTCTGTCTCTGTCTCTGTCTCTGTCTCTGTCTCTGTCTCTGTCTCTGTCTCTGTCTCTGTCTCTGTCTCTGTCTCCTCTCCTCTCCTCTCCTCTCCTCTCCTCTCCTCTCCTCTCCTCTCCTCTCCTCTCCTCTCCTCTCCTCTCCTCTCCTCTCCTCTCCTCTCCTCTCCTCTCCTCTCCTCTCCTCTCCTCTCCTCTCTGTCTTTGGGCTAAAACACTGGTCCACGGTCTATGCTCTGCTAGACTTACTGCAGGGTCATTAAAGTTTCATGCAAATTGTCATGTTTTATTTAAACAATTATGAGGTAATCTGCTGAAAGAAGTTTGCCACCCCTTTCCTACTCAGTAGGTCTCTCTGCACGTTTCCACTCCTTTCAAATCTAACAATCGAAAGCAGGCAGGGCAGGGCACAATGTAGAGGCAGCAGCTGAAACATTAGCACAGGACATTTCTCTATACACTGCACATTTCCTGTTAGAGAAGGAAACATCACGATGATTGGTTGAGAGGGGCTTATGGGAAAAAACAACAACATTAGAGGCTGCCTGCCCTGCATTGAGATTGTTTGGCAAACATTTTCAGGATGTTGATTAGTAGTAACAGTATTTTAAACATGTAGTTTACATATACAGTGTATGTCGGCGTTGTAAGGTTTCCCAGAGTCGGTCCTGGTGCCCCCTCTGAGTGAACGTGTACTCAGTAGGGCCCCGGGACCCAGGTTGGAAAACCCTGCATATAGGACAAGGTGGAGAGTTTAAAAAAAGACGGATTATTCCTTTAAATGGCTAACATTGTTACAGCTGTGAAATGTTGTTTGTGAAATATGTTTATTTAGAATTTTATTCAAACATACAGTATTTATTTATGTAGATTAGAATACTAGTATTGTGACTTCTCTGTGCATGTAATTGACCAATATCTATGGCATATAATGTAATTGACAATGTTTTACCTGACATTTACTTTTCTGCACATAGCTGATACATGAGGATGAAGTACTGTACCTAGAGCTATTTTGGGTGTGCATGCCTTGAAATATTACATTTAACTTGTTTATATTTTTCTCTCCGTCTCTCTGTCTCTCTGTCTCTCTCTGTCTCTCTGTCTCTCTCTCTCTCTCTCTCTCTCTCTCTCTCTCTCTCTCTCTCTCTCTCTCTCTCTCTCTCCCCCCCCCCCCCCTCTCTCTCTCTCTCTCTCTACAGACATTCATAGTGCTAAACAGAGGGAAGACAATCTTCCGCTTTAGTGCCAACCCTGCCTTGTACATCATAAGTCCTTTAAATCTTTTCAGGCGAATAGCTATTAAAATTTTGATACATTCATATCCTTTCAAAGTGTGTCCTACCAGGAGAGACAACAGTCTTTCCTGTTCGTTTTGATTATTTATGAACATTATGCTGCTTCTGTTAGTGCTGCATGCTAATGTGCATTTGACTGCTGCTTCAGTTTAGGTAGTATAGACTGTATATGGCACCCTATTGCCTTTATACACTCTTAGAAAAAAAGGTGCTATCTAGAACCTAAAAAGGTTCTTTGGCTTTCCCCATAGTAGAACCCTTTTGAGAACCCTTTTTTGGTCCCGGCAGATTGCTAAAGGGGATGACCCTTAATCATGGAAAGAGAGGTTTGACGTTTGATCATCCTAAGAAAACATTCTCCAAACGTAACCTGCCAACCTTAAAGTATCTTACTGAGTCTCCTGTAGAGGGCCTTCTAAAGGCTTCTGAAAACAAGGATGCCATCCACCCTCAGCCATTGATTAAAGTAGATGACACTGAAAATGACA
Source organism: Oncorhynchus kisutch (assembly GCF_002021735.2). NCBI lineage: Eukaryota > Metazoa > Chordata > Actinopteri > Salmoniformes > Salmonidae > Oncorhynchus > Oncorhynchus kisutch. The sequence goes on along the minus strand of NC_034190.2, from coordinate 77,240,393 downwards.
ATAACGGAGGAGAGGAAGGAGACATAGAGGAGAGGAAGGAGACATAGAGAAGAGGAAGGAGACATAGAGGAGAGGAAGGAGACATAGAGAAGAGGAAGGAGACATAGAGGAGAGGAAGGAGACATAGAGGAGAGGAAGGAGACATAGAGGAGAGGAAGGAGACATGGAGGCATAGAGGAGAGGAAGGAGACATAGAGGAGAGGAAGGAGGCATAGAGAAGAGGAAGGAGACATAGAGGAGAGGAAGGAGACATTGAGGAGAGGAAGGAGACACAGAGGAGAGGAAGGAGACACAGAGGAGAGGAAGGAGACATGGAGGCATAGAGGAGAGGAAGGAGACATAGAGGAGAGGAAGGAGGCATAGAGAAGAGGAAGGAGACATAGAGGAGAGGAAGGAGACACAGAGGAGAGGAAGGAGACACAGAGGAGAGGAAGGAGACACAGAGGAGAGGAAGGAGACATAGAGGAGAGGAAGGAGACATGGAGGCATAGAGGAGAGGAAGGAGACATGGATGCATAGAGGAGAGGAAGGAGACATAGAGGAGAGGAAGGAGGCATAGAGAAGAGGAAGGAGACATAGAGGAGAGGAAGGAGACATAGAGGAGAGGAAGGAGACACAGAGGAGAGGAAGGACGCATAGGGGAGAGGAAGGAGACATAGAGAAGAGGAAGGAGACATAGAGGAGAGGAAGGAGACACAGAGGAGAGGAAGGAGGCATAGAGGAGAAGAAGGAGGCATAGAGGAGAGGAAGGAGACATAGAGGAGAGGAAGGAGACAGAGGAGAGGAAGGAGGCATGAAGGAGACAGAGGAGAAGAAGGAGACAGAGGAGAGGAACAAGACAGAGGAGAGGAAGGAGACTTAGAGTACAGGAAATGTAGAGGAGAGGAAGAAAGGAGACATAGAGGAGAAGAAGAAAGGAAGTCAGAGGAGAGGAAGCCACTATAGACTATTGATATGCAGCCCTGGTTGCTCAAATGCTGACATTGGGGTTTTCTTCACACAACCACATCGGTTGGTTAGTCTTGAAAGGTATAGTGCAGTATTTTTCATGGTTAAGTGCCAAATGGCACCCTATTACCATTGTAGTGAAGTATGTTTGTCCAGATACCCATGGACTTCCAGTCATTTTGCTAACGCTAACGCTAGCTAAACTACCTCTAACTTTCTTCATACTGGACACAGAGATATACAAATGGTATCCACTAGTTCATCAGACTCTAGGAAAGTAGATAAGGGGCCTCATTGCCAAAATCCCAAAGTATCCCTTTAACTGTTTTGGATGATGACATTTACTTTGTTTTCCACTGTGAATCTCTGGACTTTTCCTTAATTCATTTCCTCACTCTTTTCAGCATGATCATTATGTGTACTATTTTGACCAACTGTATATTCATGACCTTTAGTGAACCTCCTGAGTGGTCCAAGCAAGTAGAGTAAGTTCACGTTTATTATATGTATCTACACAGGTATATAATATAAACTAGAACATTTTTATTATGCATGTTTTAACCTACACAAGTTTGGTTTTAACAGTGGTATATTGCTAGCCTTGATAAGAGCCTGAACGTATTACCAGTACGTCATTTCAACAGATAAAAACGATATGCTTCTTGGATTTGAAATAGTAAATAGCTCATTCTGATCATGTTCCATGCTTCTGTCATCCAGGTACACATTCACAGGGATTTATACATTTGAATGTCTTGTAAAAGTCGTCGCTCGAGGATTCTGTATAGATGGGTTTACATTCCTAAGGGATCCCTGGAACTGGCTGGATTTCATGGTCATTTCTATGGCGTAAGTATGAGAGTCCTAGAGATACAGGTACTTACCTGTTCATTCTTATAAGACATATTAAGTATTAATATTATGGTGTGGGATAATTGATAAATAGAGCGTTAATAAGTCTAAAGGTATCGTTACTGTCCAGAATTGTCCAAGCTTTCTTTCTTTCTTTCTTTCTTTGAAGGGGGGCTCAATCAGGTGTTTTCATAGGGTTCCTAACTGTTCCTGCTTATCTCTCCCTCTCTTTTCCTCCCTCTCTCTTTATCTGTCTCTCTCTCTCCTTTCCTCCCTCTATCTGTCTCTCCCTCTCTTTTCCTCCCTCTCTCTTTCTGTCTGTCTTTCTCTTTTCCTCCCTCTCTTTATCTGTCTCTCCCTCTCTTTTCCTCCCTCTCTCTTTATTTGTCTCTCTCTCTCCTTTCCTCCCTCTATCTGTCTCTCCCTCTCTTTTCCTCCCTCTCTCTTTATCTGTCTCTCTCTCTCCTTTCCTCCCTCTATCTGTATCTCCCTCTCTTTTCCTCCCTCTCTCTTTCTGTCCCTCTTTCTCTTTTCCTCCCTCTCTTTATCTGTCTCTCCCTCTCTTTTCCTCCCTCTCTCTTTCTGTCTCTCTTTCTCTTTTCCTCCCTCTATCTGTCTCTCTTTCTCTTTTCCTCACTCTCTCTTTATCTGTCTCTCTTTCTCTTTTCCTCCCTCTCTCTTTATCTGTCTCTCTCCCTCTCTTTTCCTCCCTCTCTCTTTCTGTCTCTCCCTCTTTTCCTCCCTCTCTTTATCTGTCTCTCTCCCTCTCTTTTCCTCCCTCTCTCTTTCTGTCTCTCTTTCTCTTTTCCTCCCTCTCTCTTTCTGTCTCTCTTTCTCTTTTCCTCCCTCTCTCTTTCTGTCTCTCTTTCTCTTTTCCTCCCTCTCTCTTTCTCTCTCTTTCTCTTTTCCTCCCTCTCTCTTTCTGTCTCTCTTTCTCTTTTCCTCCCTCTCTCTTTCTGTCTCTCTTTCTCTTTTCCTCCCTCTCTCTTTCTCTCTCTTTCTCTTTTCCTCCCTCTCTCTTTCTGTCTCTCTTTCTCTTTTCCTCCCTCTCTCTTTCTGTCTCTCTCCCTCTCTTTTCCTCCCTCTCTCTTTCTGTCTCTCTTTCTCTTTTCCTCTCTCTCTCTTTCTGTCTCTCTCCCTCTCTTTTCCTCCCTCTCTCTTTCTGTCTCTCTTTCTCTTTTCCTTCGTCTCTCTTTATCTGTCTCTCTCGCTCACTCTCCATTTGTCTCTTTCAGTTTGCTGGAGATCTTAGGATTCTGATCAAGGCTTCATCTTACCATGTTGGATTTGACATGATATAGATGTATATTTACTAACACATTACATTACATGTTGGCAAACTAACTATAACTATAACTAACTCTAAGGCCACCATGTTTTTGATGTTGCGTAGAACTAGTTCAGCATTTTACGAAGTGGACCTTAAATATCTTTAACTTCAAGAAGTGTTTCTGTTCAACCACTACATTCGTCTTATATCATGTGTGTCAATAACAGTTTGTAACTTGTATGTGATTCTGCAGGTGTATAACATAGTTTGTAAACCTAGGTAATGTCTCAGCTCTGTGTACGTTCAGTGTTGAGGGCATTGAAAACTATTTTCTGTAATTCCAGGTAAGACAGGATGGGGGTCGATGTGTCGTGGGTCCTATTTTTTTATTTTATTTATCCTTTACTCCCCCTCCATGGACAGGCTCTGTGAGTGGCGTTGTGGTTACTTCCTGGTTGAGTGCGTGCGTGGTGGTGGTGTTGTGGTTCTTTTGCGCGTGTGTTTTTGTCACTGGTGTTTGTTTGTGTGTGATCCTTCCCCTGTTTACAGATATATAACAGAGTTTGTGGACCTGGGCAATGTCTCTGCGTTGAGAACATTCAGAGTTCTCCGAGCATTGAAAACTATCTCTGTCATACCAGGTGAGATTCAGTTTAAACACTAAGGCTGATGTTTATATCACACCCTTTTACTTTTATTATACTCACTAATATTATTATTATCATTTTTATTATCATTTTTAAGCACTCCCCCAAAAAATAATTGGAAATAATATTTGTTGAATTCATTTTTTCCTCCAAATTTATCAAAAATGGTACTGATACATTTTTGATAGGCTTTGCAGTCTACTCCAGGTTCTTCCAAAGTGTCTCTCTTCTGCCCCAGTAGAAGTCTCATCCTAAAGGCAGCTGTGATTCTCCTCGGAAATAGCTGTAAGCCACTGTCTATGTCTATTCATTGGAATGGGCAATAGCAGAAGCCCCACTAAAGAAAAGGACACTGACAGTAGCAGTATGATAGCACATCAATAGATTATCACCAGAGACAAAGTCAAATATATGTTGATTAATTATGGGATTCATTTTTCTTTAGCTGACCATAAGGAATAGCTTATAATTAACCAACCTTTCCTGATTCACTGTACTGCACACTTTGACAAAGACTGTTGAGACATCTACAGTATAGCTCATCCATAGTACTTTTATCATTGGAAAAAGCCTCCAGGCTCTTGCAAGGTTTTCGAAAGATGGAGATAATTATTCATATCCAAAAATAAATAACTAGGTAATTGGATTGGAAGAGAAAATACAATTTAACTAAATACATTAACATTATTTATTATGAAAAAAAAGGATGCAAATGAATGAATTTGACTCTATACGTCTGAGTTAAAGAAGAAACGTAGAGTATGTTGACGCTCAGCTGGGAACTGACATAGCTCTTACTGGCATCCCACAGAATATACTTATTCATTATTGATGAAGACTGCCAAGCCTAGTTTGTGGACATATTTTATGCTGCATGATGCTTTTGAGTGACTTGCTTTACAGTATTAGCCTGCTAAAAAGCTTGGGTGATGAAAGATGGCATTGAAAATGTTTGTTTTGCTCGTTTCCGTTTGTTGTTTTGTTCATGTTGATGGTTAACTTTTCATTATAATGACCGACTTGAACAGAAAATAGAACACATATTTTCCGCTGGCATTCTAGAGCTTTCTAGAATGCTGATGGGTTGACTGAATGAGCTGACTCACCAGCGATGGCTGATGCGCTCGTCCCAAAAGCCTATCTCTTGTTTTACTTTGTAAAACAACGTTCGCTCAATCGGCCTATTTGGAAGTTGATTGAATATTTTGGTAGCCTACAGTAGGATTCAAGTCTTCTCTTTTAAGCAAGAGCCATTTGCTTTCCAACCTGTATTTCCCAACTGCGATTGTGTTTGAAATATTACGTAAGGCTTGTTCCGGCTGCATGCTGTTCACTGACAGATTTGCAGCTCGTTCCCAGGCTATATGCTTTGGGATTGAGCTATGTGAACGCAGTCCAAAACGAGGCAATTTTTGTAAACAGCTATTGGTCCTCTGTGGCTAAATGATGGACCTACTTCTGGTGTAGTATTATAAATGATGGACCTACTTCTGGTGTAGTATTATAAATGATGGACCTACTTCTGGTCTAGTATTATAAATGATGGACCTACTTCTGGTGTAGTATTATAAATGATGGACCTACTTCTGGTGTAGTAGTATAAATGATGGACCTACTTCTGGTGTAGTAGTATAAATGATGGATCTACTTCTGGTGTAGTAGTATAAATGATGGACCTACTTCTGGTGTAGTAGTATAAATGATGGACCTACTTCTGGTGTAGTATTATAAATGATGGACCTACTTCTGGTGTAGTAGTATAAATGATGTCATTCCTTTCTGAACAGGCAGCAGTTATTCTATAACTCTGGAAAATGTATTTCAATATACATACAGTATATGATATGGTATGCTATATGAAGGATGGCAGTGCTTAAGTTGTAAATCGGGAGATGCCAGAACAAAAAGTGAGCGCGAGAGAGGTGAGAACAAAAAGTGAGCACGAGAGAGGTGAGAACAAAAAGTGAGCGCGAGAGAGGTGAGAACAAAAAGTGAGCGCGAGAGAGGTGAGAACAAAAAGTGAGCACGAGAGAGGTGAGAACAAAAAGTGAGCACGAGAGAGGTGAGAACAAAAAGTGAGCCCGCGGGCTATGATTCTATAAGGAAATAAATGATGAAGTGCAACGCTGGAGAGATGAGAGGTGCAGGTCATAGAAAGTAAACGTCATTCTAGTTCTGAGAGAGATACAGGCGCTCTTCTGTCTTTCACCACATCAACGGCCACACATTGGTCTCAAGCATAGGCTATAATGTTGCACCAACCATTAACCCGAGCCGGCCCAACACAAATTCATTCGTAAAATATCAAGTGTGGGCTGAAAATCTACGTTTTCACATTATGTTGTTTTCGGGGGCAGGAGAATTAATGAGGAGGCAACTCGAATGAACACTGATCGCTTTTGTTAGAATTTTTTGTTTGCAAACAGTGATTTTTTTTCTTCTCTTGCGTAGATGTGCCGGTGTTGTGCCGAAAATCTCCCCCTGCTTCTAATTTGCTTAATTTTGTAGCTAGAGTCAAATACTTTCTGTGGCACACAACAGAGTCAAATGGTTTCTATAGAACAAACTTCACCTCAGGAAAGGCGACTGAAATGAATCATTATTGTATGTGTGTTATATTAATAAACATAGAGGAGGGAGTAACATGTTGGAAATAAACATTTCAGAACAACTATGGCTGAATTATTATCCTTACTAGTCAAATAAGACATGGGAGAGATGACGAATTTTGGCAAAGAAATGTATTTATAGACTAATACAAAATCAGTAGCGGATTTAGGTATGTGCGACATGGGCAACCGCCCAGGGCGGCATCTTGCCAAGGGTGGGGGCAGGCGCGGGCGCTGAAGGAGGGGTTCGCCCAGGGGCCATACAAGCTAGAACCGCCACAAACACTTGAGACAAATAGCCAAACCGAAAACTGCAGACAAAAAATGCTTTCTGCTACTAAGATCAGTGAAATGTAGACTAAACTGTCAACGGAGTGAAGAGCAGAAATCTCAACTAGCAAGCAAGTCGCAACAATGAAGAACATGAAGGGGGGGGGAGAATTCTGGCAGGGGGAGATTTTCACCTGATCCTGCTCAAATTAAGCACTGAAGGATGGTCAGCTATGGTTCTGGTCCCCAGCTGGGAAGCTGGGCAAAACTGGTTGAAGTGACATCATGATGACATAATGATGAAATTACATAATGATGAACCGTTTCAGGTTGTAATGACATCACTTCAACATGTTTTACTCACAGTTATTTTTCTTCTCACAGAAAAGACAAACTGTGGGTTTCTCTCACTTTGACGGACATATTTCCTTGGGAATCTGTTGTATTGACAACTCAAGTCAAAACAGGGAGGTGTCAAAAAGAAAAAGGCATTACTCTCTAAACCCTGTCCGGATTATAGTCAATACATGTCAATCCTTGATGATTATAATGTATAAGGTAAATTCACTCTGTAGTGTCACTGAAAATATAGAAGAGATTGTTTCTTATTATTTCAACGATATATTGATTAGTTGCATGACACCTCACTAATGGTACATTTTTCCGTTACTAGTCAGCATCCTAGAGGTCTAAGTTAAGTTGGGACCATATTATACAAGAAGAGGTGTAGACCAAGCCTGCAGAGGGACAACAGAAGCCCTTCAGGGCTTCCAGTTCCATGTGTGAGAGACATTCTGTTTCTGGAAATGTTTGGAATCCTCTTGCATTCTATGGATTAATTGCTCAGCCACTGGGGGTTCTGCCTGAAGATGTTGCCTGTCCTGAAGGGAAGAGCTGTAGGTGAGACTGTAGGGTTGGGGTAATATAAAGTAAGAGTCTGGCTGTAGTAGGTTTGGGGTAAGATGAGGTAAGAGTCTGGCTGTAGTAGGGTTGGGATAAGAGTCTGGCTGTAGTAGGGTTGGGGTAAGCTGAGGTAAGAGTCTGGCTGTAGCAGGGTCGGTGTAAGAGTCTGGCTATAGTAGGGTTGGGGTAAGAGTCTGGCTGTAGCAGGGTTGGGGTAAGAGTCTGACTGTAGTAGGGTTGGGGTAAGAGTCTGGCTGTAGCAGGGTTGGGGTAAGAGTCTGACTGTAGTAGGGTTGGGGTAAGAGTCTGGCTGTAGTAGGGTTGGGGTAAGAGTCTGGCTGTAGCAGGGTTGGGGTAAGATGAGGTAAGAGTCTGGCTGTAGTAGGGTTGGGGTAAGAGTCTGGCTGTAGTAGGGTTGGGGTAAGAGTCTGACTGTAGTAGGGTTGGGGTAAGATGAGGTACGAGTCTGGCTGTAGCAGGGTTGGGGTAAGATGAGGTAAGAGTCTGACTGTAGCAGGGTTGGGGTAAGAGTCTGGCTGTAGTAGGGTTGGGGTAAGAGTCTGACTGTAGCAGGGTTGGGGTAAGAGTCTGGCTGTAGTAGGGTTGGGGTAAGAATCTGGCTGTAGTAGAGTTGGGGTAAGAGTCTGGCTATAGTAGAGTTGGGGTAAGAGTCTGGCTGTAGTAGAGTTGGGGTAAGAGTCTGGCTGTAGTAGAGTTGGGGTAAGAGTCTGGCTGTAGTAGAGTTGGGGTAAGATGTTTGTGCTTTAACCTAATGACAGGTATGAGAGGAAAATGCCCCAGAGTGGCGCTGGCATTGAATGGTTTCTGTTCAGCCTGCATGTCATTGGTTTCTACCCCCTGCCTGCCTGAACCTCTGACCTCTTATCATATCCCCTCGTTGTACTGCTGTGGTTACTTCCTTTCTTTCTTACGGATTGCCCTCTCACTGTTCAGTTTCCTGGAGTCCTCCCCTTCTGGTTTAGCTGTAATCTGTCACTGGCCATACTGGCAACATAGAGGAAATATTTTGCAAGGCAAGATACTATACGTCTCATCCTGGTTCAGTAGTGATATGTTTTTAAAGTTTTTCTTAACTGTTAACGTTACGTGATACTAATAGATCTCTTCCTGGTTCAGTAGTGGCATATCAACTAACTGTATACAGCCAGTGATACTAATAGATCTCTTCCTGGTTCAGTAGTGGCATATCAACTAACTGTATACAGCCAGTGATACTAATAGATCTCTTCCTGGTTCAGTAGTGGCATATCAACTAACTGTATACAGCCAGTGATACTAATAGATCTCTTCCTGGTTCAGTAGTGGCATATCAACTAACTGTATACAGCCAGTGATACTAATAGATCTCTTCCTGGTTCAGTAGTGGCATATCAACTAACTGTATACAGCCAGTGATACTAATAGATCTCTTCCTGGTTCAGTAGTGGCATATCAACTAACTATATACAGTCAGTGAGTGTCTCATTACTAAACCTCTAAACAGAGGGGATGGCTTTTGGATATTTATTGTTCATATTTGTATTATAAAATGGTTTATATGTAATCAGTTGTTGAAATTTGTCTTAAGTTGTACTGTTTTTAGCTAATGAAATATACATTTTACGTTATTTACATTTATGTTATTTAAATGTAAGATATCAAATGTCAGCTTTCCAACCCACTACAAGGTTTTACTTTTTGTACACAATTTTTCCTTGTTTGATATATACACAGAGTATACCAAACATTAGGAACACCTTCCTACTATTGACACCCTCTTTTCCCCTCAGAACAGCCTCAATTGGTCGGGGCATGGACTCTACAAGGTGGCTAAAGCGTTCCACAGGGATGCTGGCCCATGTTGACTCCAATGCTTCCCACAGTTGTGTTAATTTGGCTGGATGTCCTTTGGATGGTAGAGCATTCTTGATACACATGGAAAAATGTTGAGCGTGAAAAACCCAGCAGCGTTGCAGTTCTTGACACAAACCAGTGCACCTGGCACCTACCACCAATGTTCCCTAGATTTTTTTTCTACACTGAGTCTGGGTCGGCTGAGCGCAAACTTGAATGTTGTGATAGTTTTAAAAGTGGTCATGTTGGCTACTGTGGCCATTTGATCATAATGCATAATCCCATCGCATTTTAACATGGAATTAGCTTTTCTATCAGCCTACAGTAGCAGCCAATGTGTGGTGTTCAATATAGGCCTACATTCCATGAGACTTAAAAAACAACAACATGCAGGGCTTGACATTAACCTGTTTATCCACTTGTCCTTCAGACAAGGAGGTGACTGAAAATGTTGTGTTTGACAGAATAGAATAAAACTTTATTGTCCATCCAGGATGGACATTTTTCTTTGTCTTCGCCTCCCATTAAAAGGATCACATACACATAGTTTCTCACATCAGACACATTTAAACCAGTCAGTCCATCATGTTGCATACAGTAAAAATAGATAAGTACATTAAGGCGGCAGGTAGCCTAGTGGTTAGAGCGTTGGGCCAGTAACTGAAAGGTTGCTAAGATCGAATCCCTGATCTGACAAGGTAAAATCTGTCATTCAGACCCTCAACAAGGCAGTTAAGGCACCGTTCCTAGGCCGTCATTGTAAATAAGAATTTGATCTTAACTGACTTGCCTAGTTAAATATAAATAAATTGGTGCAAGAAACCACTTTACAAAATCAAATTCATTATTATTCCCATTATTACAGAGAATCAGACAAATTATGCTACCGTCTGCCTATTAGCTAGTTATCTCTTTGGCTCACAACTGGCTATTTAAAGAGTGAAAGAAATGTATATGTTTTGTGCTCTTGTAGGAAGCAACTAGCAATAATGTGAACAAATGTGCACACATCGCTCCATGCAGCTCTCACTTTGATCTTAACACAAACACATCTACTCAAGACCACTCATACTGTAGCCTAAACATAGTCCAGTTCAAAGTGAATGGCACAGATCCATATATGGCAATGGCTATTTGCATATAGGCCTACTGCTGCTCTGATTGGTTATGGCGCACCGTATAGAGTACATCATGAGTTGTGCTGTCAATGCAATAGAATCATACACCAATGCGCTCTGCCTACGAGAAAATCTCTTACACAATTAGTTTTGCATACTAAATCTTGCATAGTTTGTTTTATTTCGGTATATTACATTGAATGCGGCTAATTTTGCGTTTGATTCAATCACAATTCCCACTGTGAGGTGAAACTTTGATAGTGTTAACTAAAGGGGAAAACTGTAGAAAATTGAGTGAAGTTTAATCTCATATTGTTTCTGCACCGGCAGTCCGAGGGGAGCTGCTCACTAAAGCAAGCACTCAGTTTAGAGGAAACATTACCTACTACAATACCCCGTTCAAAGGCACATCAATATTTTGTCTTGCCCATTCACCCTCAGAATGGGACACATACACAATCCATGTCTCAATTGTCTTATGTCATGGAAAGAACAGGTGTTCTTAATGTTTTGTATACTCAGTGTACAGGTACATACTATATACTGATGACACATCAATTTGTATTGTATTATTAAATACCCAACTCAGGCATAAGGGTTTAATGTGCGTGTTATAATGGATACTCAGGACAATCCCTCCCATCGCACAATATACTGTAAGTTGAATACTGGTTGATGAAGGAATGGACATAAAGCAGACAGTATAGTACAGTACTTTGGTAATGGACTTATTAGACAGTATAGTACAGTACTTTGGTAATGGACTTATTAGACAGTATAGCACAGTACTTTGGTAATGGACTTATTAGACAGTATTGTACAGTACTTTGATAATGAGCTTATTAGACAGTATAGTACAGTACTCTGGTAATGGACTTATTAGACAGTATAGTACAGTACTTTGATAATGAACTTATTAGACAGTATAGCACAGTACTCTGGTAATGGACTTATTAGACAGTATAGTACAGTACTTTGAAAATGGACTTATTAGACAGTATAGTACAGTACTTTGGTAATTTACTTATTAGACAGTATAGTACAGTACTTTGATAATGGACTTATTAGACAGTATAGTACAGTACTTTGGTAATGGACTTATTAGACAGTATAGTACAGTACTTTGGTAATGAACTTATTAGACAGTATCGTACAGTACTTTGATAATGAACTTATTAGACAGTATAGTGCAGTACTCTGGTAATGAACTTATTAGACAGTATAGTACAGTACTTTGATAATGGACTTATTAGACAGTATAGTACAGTACTTTGATAATGGACTTATTAGACAGTATAGTATAGTACAGTACTTTGGTAATGGACTTATTAGACAGTATAGTACAGTACTTTGATAATGGACTTATTAGACAGTATAGTACAGTACTTTGATAATGAACTTATTAGACAGTATAGTACAGTACTCTGGTAATGGACTTATTAGACAGTATAGTACAGTACTTTGAAAATGGACTTATTAGACAGTATAGTACAGTACTTTGGTAATTTACTTATTAGACAGTATAGTACAGTACTTTGATAATGGACTTATTAGACAGTATAGTACAGTACTTTGGTAATGGACTTATTAGACAGTATAGTACAGTACTTTGGTAATGAACTTATTAGACAGTATAGTACAGTATTTTGATAATGAACTTATTAGACAGTATAGTGCAGTACTCTGGTAATGAACTTATTAGACAGTATAGTACAGTACTTTGATAATGGACTTATTAGACAGTATAGTACAGTACTTTGATAATGGACTTATTAGACAGTATAGTATAGTACAGTACTTTGGTAATGGACTTATTAGACAGTATAGTACAGTACTTTGATAATGGACTTATTAGACAGTATTGTACAGTACTTTGATAATGGACGTATTAGACAGTATAGTACAGTACTTTGATAATGGACTTATTAGACAGTATAGTACAGTACTTTGGTAATGGACTTATTAGACAGTATAGTACAGTACTTTGATAATGGACTTATTAGACAGTATAGTACAGTACTTTGGTAGTGAACTTATTAGACAGTATAGTACAGTACTTTGATAATGAACTTATTAGACAGTATAGTACAGTACTCTGGTAATGGACTTATTAGACAGTATAGTACAGTACTTTGAAAATGGACTTATTAGACAGTATAGTACAGTACTTTGGTAATTTACTTATTAGACAGTATAGTACAGTACTTTGATAATGGACTTATTAGACAGTATAGTACAGTACTTTGGTAATGGACTTATTAGACAGTATAGTACAGTACTTTGGTAATGAACTTATTAGACAGTATCGTACAGTACTTTGATAATGAACTTATTAGACAGTATAGTGCAGTACTCTGGTAATGAACTTATTAGACAGTATAGAACAGTACTTTGATAATGGACTTATTAGACAGTATAGTACAGTACTTTGATAATGGACTTATTAGACAGTATAGTATAGTACAGTACTTTGGTAATGGACTTATTAGACAGTATAGTACAGTACTTTGATAATGGACTTATTAGACAGTATAGTACAGTACTTTGATAATGAACTTATTAGACAGTATAGTACAGTACTCTGGTAATGGACTTATTAGACAGTATAGTACAGTACTTTGAAAATGGACTTATTAGACAGTATAGTACAGTACTTTGGTAATTTACTTATTAGACAGTATAGTACAGTACTTTGATAATGGACTTATTAGACAGTATAGTACAGTACTTTGGTAATGGACTTATTAGACAGTATAGTACAGTACTTTGGTAATGAACTTATTAGACAGTATAGTACAGTATTTTGATAATGAACTTATTAGACAGTATAGTGCAGTACTCTGGTAATGAACTTATTAGACAGTATAGTACAGTACTTTGATAATGGACTTATTAGACAGTATAGTACAGTACTTTGATAATGGACTTATTAGACAGTATAGTATAGTACAGTACTTTGGTAATGGACTTATTAGACAGTATAGTACAGTACTTTGATAATGGACTTATTAGACAGTATAGTACAGTACTTTGATAATGGACTTATTAGACAGTATAGTACAGTACTTTGGTAATTGACTTATTAGACAGTATAGTACAGTACTTTGGTAATTGACTTATTAGACAGTATAGTACAGTACTTTGATAATGGACTTATTAGACAGTATAGCACAGTACTTTGGTAATGGACTTATTAGACAGTATAGTATAGTACAGTACTTTGGTAATGGACTTATTAGACAGTATAGTACAGTACTTTGATAATGGACTTATTAGACAGTATAGTACAGTACTTTGGTAATTGACTTATTAGACAGTATAGTACAGTACTTTGGTAATGGACTTATTAGACAGTATAGTACAGTACTTTGATAATGGACTTATTAGACAGTATAGTACAGTACTTTGGTAATGGACTTATTAGACAGTATAGTACAGTACTTTGATAATGAACTTATTAGACAGTATAGTACAGTACTTTGGTAATGGACGTATTAAACAGGCAATACAGTACATTACTTTGATCATGGCCTTATTAGACAGAAAAGTTCAGTACTTTGATCATGGACTTATTAGACAGGCAATACAGAACAACAAAGTCACTTTGTCTGGGAACCCCAAGATCATCTCCCATATACAAACCTTCTGCATCATCTCTTTGGTTTGTGTGTGTGCACGTCCGTCTGTGTTTGTACCTCTGTGCGTTTGTGTGTGTGTGTGTGTGCAAACGTTCGTCTGTGTGTGTGTGTTTCTCCCTCCCCAGGCCTGAAGACCATTGTCGGTGCTCTAATACAATCCGTGAAGAAATTGTCAGATGTTATGATCCTCACGGTATTCTGTCTCGGTGTCTTCGCTCTGATTGGACTACAGCTCTTCATGGGCAACCTACGACAAAAATGCGTGATTTGGCCAATCAACTCCACCGAGAACTTCTTGGCCAACGGCAGCATAGGCTTCGACTGGAATGAATACATCAATAATGACAGTACGTAGCCTGGCCGCAGTCAAACACACCAGGGTTGTGTTTTTAAGAGCACAACGTAGCAAAATGTTTCCATTTGCTGAGAAAGTTTGTCCTATATCCCTCTACATCACAGGAGGTTGGTGGGACCTTAATTGGGGAGGACGGGCTCGTGGTAATGGCTGGAGCGGAATCAGTGGAATGGTATCAAATACATCAAACACATGGTTTGATAACATTCCATTTGCGCCGTTCCAGCAGTTATTATGAGCCGTTCTCCACTTAGCAGCCTCCACTTATCTACATAGCTGCAGAGGTCTAGCCTTCTACTCCTAAATGGCCATTAGAAAAGACAGATAGCGAATGTTATTCTGATGCTATTCTGTATGTGTGTGTTGTGTTTCTTTCACCAGAAAATTTCTACTTCCTGCCTAGACAATTGGATGCCCTTTTATGTGGCAACAGTTCAGATTCTGGGTGAGTTGCATACAGGCCCCTGGTGTCCGTTCTGGAGCTGAAGTCACGGGCTCTGTGCCAAAAACCCTGGTCTGCCCAAGATAGTCTATGTAAATTATGATTTCCAGAATGGTCCAAAGATGTTTTCTAGACGACTGTTTTGGACTCTAAAATTAGTATATTATGATGAATTTCGATCCCCACAGTGAATTATTTTCAAGTTCGCTACAAATCTAGATATTTAATTAAATAGTGATCCATTCTGACTACTACATTTGTAGTCACGCAGGATCACGTGCTGACACAGACCAATCATGAGCCGGCCTGTGATCTTTGCGCGCGTCTCTCAGGCAGGATGAAAACAACTACAACTACATCGACCATGATCCTTTGCTATTTACCAGAGGAGGCTGGTGGGAGGATCTATAGGATGCCAGGCTCGTTGTAATGGCTCCTCCCACCAGTCTCCTCATCATAATCCTTAGTGTGTTTTTGGTGTCATTCTCCCCCATATGGCGCGCTTCAAATTTAAATAATTCCGTCTTCATGCGCCATCAGGAGTTTTCCATAGGATACATGTATGACTTCAGCGCTATCACTCTCCACTGGTTTAAATCTGTCTGTCTGTCTGTCTGTCTGTCTGTCTGTCTGTCTGTCTGTCTGTCTGTCATTCTTATTCTTTCATTAAACCAGACAACTGTACTATCCGGCAGCCATGTTGTTTTTGTATGTATATATTGCTGAGTCTTTGTATGGTTGTGTGGCCCTCTCCTCTCCCCCCAGCCGCTGCCCTGAAGGCTTCACATGCATGAAAGCTGGCAGGAATCCAAATTACGGTTACACCAGCTTTGACAGCTTTGGATGGGCTTTCCTGGCTCTCTTCAGACTCATGACACAGGACTTCTGGGAGAACCTCTACATGCTGGTGAGCACAGAATGAAATAGAACATACAGTATTATATACATGGCTTCTATCTATGATATTGTATATCTATGCTGGTGAGACAGGCTTGTTGTTTTACCAAAGGATATGTTGGTTTGGTTTTGAGTTACACCACTGTTCAAAAGTTTGGGGTCACTTAGAAATGTCCCAGTTTTGAAAGAAAAGCAATTTTTTTGTCCATTAAAATAACATCAAATTGATCAGATATACAGTGTAGACATTGTTCATGTTGTAAATGGCTATTGTAGCTGGAAATGGCAGATTTTTTATGGAATATCTACATTGGCGTACAGAGGCCCATTATCAGCAACCATCACTCCTGTGTTCCAATGGCACGTTGTGTTAGCTAACCCAAGTTTATCATTTTAAAAGGCTAATTGATCATTAGAAACCCTTTTGCAATTATGTTAGCACAGCTGAAAACTGTTGTTCTGATTAAAGAAGCAATAAAACTGGCCTTCTTTAGACTGGTTGAGTATCTGGAACATCAGCATTTGTGGGTTCGATTACAGGCTCAAAATGTCCAGAAACAAAGAACTTTCTTCTGAAACTCGTCAGTCTATTCTTGTTCTGAGAAACAAAGGCTATTCCATGCGAGAAATTGCCATGAAACTGAAGATCTCGTACAACGCTGTGTACTACTCCCTTCACAGAACAGCGCAAACTGGCCCTAACCAGAATAGAAAGAGGAGTGGGAGGCCCCGGTGCACAACTGAGCAAGTGGACAAGTATATTAGAGTGTTTAGTTGGAGAAACAGATGCCTCACAAGTTCTCAACTGGCAGCTTCATTAAATAGTACCCGCAAAACACCAGTGTCAACGTCAACAGTGAAGAAGCGACTCTGGGATGCTGGCCTTCTAGGCAGAGTTGCAAAGAAAAAGCCATATCCCAGATGTGGTGGTGAGGCGGGGCTAGCATTGAAGATCAGGAGTAATGGTCCGGCGTTGTAATGGACAAACAGTCCGATACTGGTAGAATGGCAAGTATTATCCAGGCAAAAAAAGGGCTGGTATCTGTGCAGAAGGTAAACGCCGCTAGCAGTGACTAACAATGACTAAATAGCGTGTAGCTAATTAGCTAGTTAGCTTCTGATGGCCAGAAATTAAACATAATAGCAGTTCCGTCTCACATTGCGTGAGGCAGGTTACCGGAAGGTATAATTGAATTAAAAGAGATTGAAAATAAAATTGAAATATATACAAAAAAATATGAAAAATACAGAAGTACACGAGAGGACGAACAAACAAAACACGTCTGCACAGCTACGCCATCTTGGAGTATCCTGCCTTGGCAAATCGCGCTGTTAAGACACTGATGCCCTTTGCAACCACGATTAACAAATAACCACGATTATCAAATAGGTGGATTGTATTTATCATCATTAGTCATTTAGGTCAACATTGGATCATTCAGAGATCCTCACTGAACTTCTGGAGAGAGTTTGCTGCACTGAAAGTAAAGGGGCTGAATAATTTTGCACGCCCAATTTTTCAGTTTTTGATTTGTTAAAAAAGTTTGAAATATCCAATAAATGTCGTTCCACTTCATGATTGTGTCCCACTTGTTGTTGATTCTTCACAAAAAAATACAGTTTTATATCTTTATGGTTGAAGCCTGTAATGTGGCAAAAGGTCGCAAAGTTCAAGGGGGCCGAATACTTTCGCAAGGCACTGTAGCTTTTGCCAGACGAATATATTTTTATTTTCAGCGTCCTGTGTTAGGAGAGAGTCCAACGTTGATCTAAGGACTGATATGTACGTCTATAGGTTAATAATAAAGTAAGGTATGGAGGAAGTTTATGCAAGACGGCTTTATAAACAAAAATATTGCAATGCATTGATCTTTGAGACTTCAAAGAGGGCCAGCCTACCTTTTGATACAGAATGCCGTGATGTGTACTCAACCTATCAAACGTAATAAAGCCTAGTGAACAATGATAAACTGTTTTCAATGGCTTCAAATAAAATCTAACTTTATTTACCACATGCGCCGAATACAACACGTGTAGACTTTACCGTGAAATGCTTACTTACAAGCCCTTAACCAACAGTGCAGTTCAAGAAGAAGGAAATATTTACCAAGTAGAATCAAATAAAAAGTAACACAATAAGAATTACAATAAGGGGAGCACCGGTACCGAGTCAGTGTGCTGAGGTACAGGCTAGCTGTGGTAATCTGTACATGTAGGTGGGGGTGAAGTGACTATGCATAGGTAACAAACAAACAGCAGTGTACAAGGGGGGGGGGTCAATGTAAATTGTCCGGTGGCGATTTTTATGAATTGTTCAGCAGTCTTATGGCTTGGGGGTAGAAGCTGCTGAGGTGCCTTTTGGTCCTGGACTTGGCGCTTCGGTACCGCTTGCCGTGCATTAGCAGAGAAAACAGTCTATAACTTGGGTGACGGGAGTCTCTGACAATTTTATGGGCTTTCCTTTGACACCGCCTATTATCTAGGTCCTGGATGGCAGGAAGCTTTGCCCCAGTGATGTACTGGGCCACTCGCACTACCCTCTGTAGTGCCTTAAAGTCAGATGCTGAGCAGTTGCCATACCAGGCGGCGATGCAACCAGTCTCTCGATGGTGCAGCTGTTGAACCTTTTGAGGATCTGGGGGCCCATGCCAAATCTTTTCAGTCTCCTGAGGGGGGAAATATTTTGTTGTGCCCTCTTTACGACTGTCTTGGTATGTTTGGACCATGATAGTTCGTTGGTGATGTGGACACCAAGGAACTTGAGACTCTCGAACCGCTCCACTACAGGCCCGTCAATGTTAATGGTGGCCTGTTCGGCCCGCCTTTTCCTGTAGTCTACGATCAGCTCCTTTGTCTTGCTCACATTGAGGGAGAGGTTGTTGTCCTGGAACCACACTGCCAGTTCTCTGACCTCCTCCCTATAGGCCATCTCATCGTTGTCGGTGATCAGGCCTACCAATGTTGTGTCGTCAGCAAACTTAATGATGGTGTTGGAGTCGTGTTTGGCCACGCAGTTGTGGGTGAACAGGGAATACAGGAGGCGACTAAGTACACACCCCTGAGGGGCCCCAGTGTTCAGGATCAGCATGGCAGACGTATTGTTGCCTACTCTTACCACCTGGGGGCGGCCCGTCAGGAAGTCCAGGATCCAGTTGCAGATTGAGGTGTTTAGTCTCAGGGTCCTTAGCTTAGGGATGAGCTTTGAGGGTACTATGGTGTTGAACGCTGAGCTGTAGTCGATGAACAGCATTCTCATATAGGTGTTCCTTTTGTCCTGGTGAGAAAGGGCAGTGTGAAGTGCAATTGAGATTGTGTCACCTGTGGATCTGCTGGGGCGGTATTCAAATTGGAGTGGGTCTAGAGTGTCCAGGAGGATAATGACAAAGCAAAAACGTTTTTTTTTGTCATTTAAAAAAAAACTTGAAATATGACATTTACATAAGTATTCAGACCCTTTACTCAGTACTTTGTTGAAGCACCTTTTGCAGCGATTACAGCCTCGAGTCTTCTTGGGTATGACGCTACAAGCTTGGCACACCTGTATTTAGGGAGTTTCTCTCATTCTTCTCTGCAGATCCTCTCAAGCTCTGTCAGGTTGAATGGGGAGCGTTGCTGCACAGCGATTTCCAGGTCTCTCCAAAGATGTTTGATCAGGTTCAAGTCCGGGCTCTGGCTGGGCCACTCAAGAACATTCAGAGACTTGTCCTGAAGCCACTCATGTGTTGCCTTGGCTGTTTTCTTAGGGTTGTTGTCCTGTTGGAAGGTGAATCTTCACCCCACTCTGAGGTTCTGAGCGCTCTGGAGACGGTTTTCATCAAGGATCTCTGTTTGCTCCGTTTATCTTCGCCTCGATCCTGACTAGTATCTCAGTCCCTGCCGCTGAAAAACATCCCCACAGCATGATGCTGCCACCACCATGCTTCACCATAGCGACGGTGCCCGGTTTCCTCCATACGTGGTATGGCATTCAGGCCAAGAGTTCAATCTTGGTTTCATTAGACCAGATAATATTGTTTCTCATGGTCTGAGAGTCTTTAGATGCATGTTGGCAAACTCCAAGCGGGCTGTCATGTGCATTTTACTGAGAAGTGGTTTCTGTCTGGCCACTCTACCATAAAGGCCTAATTGGTGGAGTGCTGCAGAGATGGTTGTCCTTCTGGAAGGTTCTCCCATCTCCAGAGAGGAACTCTAGTCTTGGTGCTCCCGAACTTCTTAAATTTAAGGATGATGGAGGCCACTGTGCTCTTGGGAACCTTTAATGCTGCATAAATATTTTGGTACCCTTCCCCAGATCTGTGCCTCGACACAATCTAGTCTTGGAGCTTGTTTTTTTGCTTTGACATGCATTGTAAACTATGGGACATTTCTACAAACCTGTTTTCGCTTTGTCATTATGGGGTGTTGTGTGTAGATTGCTGAGGAAATTGTTTTATTGAATCCATTTTAGAATAAGACTGTAACATAACAAAATATGGAGAAAAGTCAAGGGTTCTGAATACTTTCCGAAGGCACTGTACATGGAATGATGGAATTCCAAATAGCATTCAGAAACAGAGTGGTTGTTTTCCTTCCTCTCTGCTTGAGTCTCATGGTTTCTCCTCTGGGGATTGCAACTCACTGAAAGGACTGGGTTATGTTAGCTAGCTGTCTGGTGGGGTGTGCTTCCACTGCACTATTCATGGAAAACTAAAATGCAGATATGGGGGAGCCCAGGCTTCATTTGATAAATAATGCCAAGTTGTGCCCATGCTGGGAACCTAGCACACACACACACACACACACACACACACACACACACACACACACACACACACACACACACACACACACACACACACACACACACACACACACACACACACACACACACACACACACACACACACACACACACACACACTGGGAGCAGTCAGTGCATGGAAGTACTTCTGGTGTTGAGGCACAACCAGTAACAATTCCTAGCGTAAAATCAGTTCTACACCTCACTGTTAATCGGCTTACATAATGTCTATGACAGGGAATTAGAGTAATCATCACACTCTAGTAAGCAGAAGGGAATGTAAAATGAATTTATTGTGTTTGCAGTGGGGAAGTGTTACAGTACCGCCACTAGCATTTAGATTCTACACTTCTACACAGCCTGGATAGTTTCAACAGTACTCAGTAACTGATACATAACCTCTGACCTCTTAACATTTGACCTTTACCCTCTAACCCCACCTCAATATGAACCTCACATCCCTGTCATATGACCCAGTTATCATCGTAATGAAGGCCTGGATAAAGGAGGGGGAACAAATTGACAACCTCTTCTGGAGAAACTGGATGGGAGACAAGTGTCTGAATCTGCTGTACTCTCTGTTCTCTTCCAGACCCTAAGGTCGACCCGATTGTTCGGTTAGAGGTCAGAGGGTATAGGTCAAATATCAGTGTTTTATTTCCAGGTAGAACCCTTTTGGATTCCATGTAAAACCCCTTTCCACAGAGGGTTCGACGTGGAACCCTAAGGGGTTATACCTGGAATAAACCCTTTTTTTCTATGAGTGTATCTGACCCTCTGCTGTCTTCTCTCCCCCCTCCCAGACCCTGCGGGCAGCAGGGAAGACCTACATGATCTTCTTTGTGTTGGTGATCTTCGTGGGGTCCTTCTATCTGGTCAATCTGATCCTGGCTGTGGTGGCCATGGCCTATGAGGAGCAGAACCAGGCCACCATGGAGGAGGCTGAGCAGAAAGAGGCAGAGTTCAAAGCCATGCTGGAGCAGATCAAGAACCAGCAGGAGGCTGCACAGGTCAGTATCCCAGTGTCTCTGTGTCTCAGCATGTCTATGGGACCTTTTCCCCGACAGACTTTATAGTGCACTACTTTTGACCAGGTAGTGCACTATGTCTAGGGAAAGGGGTGCCATTTCAGATGCATTCTTTGTGACCATACACTGTATATGTCATATGTGTTTGTTTCTCTGTCTTTGTTGTTACTGTCTCTGCAGGAGGCCGCACAGGTCAGTGTCTGTTCTGTCTGTTCTGTTCTGTTCTGTTCTGTCTGTTATGGTCTGTCTGTCTGTCTGTCTGTCTGTCTGTCTGTCTGTCTGTCTGTCTGTCTGTCTGTCTGTCTGTCTGTCTGTCTGTCTGTCTGTCTGTCTGTCTGTCTGTCTGTCTGTCTGTCTGTCTGTCTGTCTGTCTGTCTGTCTGTCTGTCTGTCTGTCTGTCTGTCTGTCTGTCTGTCTGTCTGTCTGTCTGTCTGTCTGTCTGTCTGTCTGTCTGTCTGTCTGTCTGTCTGTCTGTCTGTCTGTCTGTCTGTCTGTCTGTCTGTCTGTCTGTCTGTCTGTCTGTCTGTCTGTCTGTCTGTCTGTCTGTCTGTCTGTCTGTCTGTCTGTCTGTCTGTCTGTCTGTCTGTCTGTCTGTCTGTCTGTCTGTCTGTCTGTCTGTCTGTCTGTCTGTCTGTCTGTCTGTCTGTCTGTCTGTCTGTCTGTCTGTCTGTCTGTCTGTCTGTCTGTCTGTCTGTCTGTCTGTCTGTCTGTCTGTCTGTCTGTCTGTCTGTCTGTCTGTCTGTCTGTCTGTCTGTCTGTCTGTCTGTCTGTCTGTCTGTCTGTCTGTCTGTCTGTCTGTCTGTCTGTCTGTCTGTCTGTCTGTCTGTCTGTCTGTCTGTCTGTCTGTCTGTCTGTCTGTCTGTCTGTCTGTCTGTCTGTCTGTCTGTCTGTCTGTCTGTCTGTCTGTCTGTCTGTCTGTCTGTCTGTCTGTCTGTCTGTCTGTCTGTCTGTCTGTCTGTCTGTCTGTCTGTCTGTCTGTCTGTCTGTCTGTCTGTCTGTCTGTCTGTCTGTCTGTCTGTCTGTCTGTCTGTCTGTCTGTCTGTCTGTCTGTCTGTCTGTCTGTCTGTCTGTCTGTCTGTCTGTCTGTCTGTCTGTCTGTCTGTCTGTCTGTCTGTCTGTCTGTCTGTCTGTCTGTCTGTCTGTCTGTCTGTCTGTCTGTCTGTCTGTCTGTCTGTCATACTGTATGTGCTTGTCTCTTTACTGTCTGTGCTTACTATACTCCACTCCTATCCTTGACTGTCTGTTTGGTTTAAATCTGTTGTGTCTAATATAAACAGTGGAGCTGTGTTCGTTACCGTGCTCCTATACCTCACTGTGTTTGTGACGGAGGTGAGTAACCTTGCCTGAGACCTGAAGATCTGCATGGGCTTCCTGAGTCAATGCCTAGGCTTTGGCTTAGCAGGCTAATGCACTCTTTTGGCTCACAGCAAACTGGGGTTGGAACCCTGTCTGTCACATATGGCAAGTTGAAATCTGTTTAGCCTGATAAAAGCCATGTCTCTGAAGCCAAGCTATGCAAAATGGCTGTTCTGCGTACTTGCTTAGCAAAAATATGCAAACTTGCACAGCAAACTTGCACAACTTACTCCCAAGTAAGTCAAGTGCAGATGCAGCCCCGCAATTTGTATCTCAATACAACTACGCAGGATTGCTATTTTTGCGTAGCTAGCTAAATGCATTGTGTATTTGCGTAAGGTATGAATGAGATTTCAGTGGGAATGGACACGCAGGTGTTTGTCTCACTCTCTCTCCCGGTGTGGCGGTTTGCGATAGTCCAACGCCATGGCGACGTCGGCAGGCACCATGTCGGAGGACGTAGGGGATGATGACGGCGGGGGGACCCTGTCCTGTAGCTCGTCAGAGATGTCCAAGCTCAGCTCCAAGAGCGCCAAGGAGCGGCGCAACCGCAAGAAGAAGTGGCGCCAGAAAGAGCAGTCGCAGCGGGAGGAGAAGGGGGACTGCGAGAAGTTCGTCAAGTCCGAGTCGGACGACGGCAGTAAGAAGAGCCGCTTTCGTTTCCCTGACAACCGGCTAGGCCGCAAGTCTTCCATCATGAACCAGGTGAGAGGACCAGTGTCAAAGGTCACTGTGCAATGCATTCCTGGAAGAAGATGGAATAGGACTAAATAACAGGCAGTTATTAATGTTTCCATTTGAGGTCCCATATTGACACTCCAATGTTCAAAATGATTTCAGTTCCCTTCTAAGTAAATTTAAACATCAGGGTTTGGTTTCAGTTAAAGACTATTTAGAGCTTTTTAACAGGGCTTCAACCACAGAGTAACAGGGCTTCAACCACAGAGTAACAGGGATTCAACCACAGAGTAACAGGGATTCAACCACAGAGTAACAGGGCTTCAACCACAGAGTAACAGGGCTTCAACCACAGAGTAACAGGGCTTCAACCACAGAGTAACAGGGATTCAACCACAGAGTAACAACGATTCAACCACAGAGTAACAGGGCTTCAACCACAGAGTAACAGGGCTTCAACCACAGAGTAGCAGGGCTTCAACCACAGAGTAACAGGGATTCAACCACAGAGTAACAACGATTCAACCACAGAGTAACAGGGCTTCAACCACAGAGTAACAGGGCTTCAACCACAGAGTAACAGGGATTCAACCACAGAGTAACAACGATTCAACCACAGAGTAACAGGGCTTCAACCACAGAGGAACAGGGCTTCAACCACAGAGTAACAGGGCTTCAACCACAAAGTAACAGGGATTCAACCACAGAGTAACAGGGATTCAACCACAGAGTAACAGGGATTCAACCACAGAGTAACAGGGCTTCAACCACAGAGTAACAGGGCTTCAACCACAGAGTAACAGGGATTCAACCACAGAGTAACAGGGCTTCAACCACAGAGTAACAGGGCTTCAACCACAGAGTAACAGGGCTTCAACCACAGAGTAACAGGGCTTCAACCACAGAGTAACAGGGATTCAACCACAGCGTAGCAGGGCTTCAACCACAGAGTAACAGGGCTTCAACCACAGAGTAACAGGGCTTCAACCACAGAGTAACAGGGCTTCAACCACAGAGTAACAGGGCTTCAACCACAGAGTAACAGGGATTCAACCACAGCGTAACAGGGCTTCAACCACAGAGTAACAGGGCTTCAACCACAGAGTAACAGGGATTCAACCACAGAGTAACAGGGATTCAACCACAGAGTAACAGGGCTTCAACCACAGAGTAACAGGGCTTCAACCACAGAGTAACAGGGCTTCAACCACAGAGTAACAGGGCTTCAACCACAGAGTAACAGGGCTTCAACCACAGAGTAACAGGGATTCAACCACAGAGTAACAGGGCTTCAACCACAGAGTAACAGGGCTTCAACCACAGAGTAACAGGGATTCAACCACAGCGTAGCAGGGCTTCAACCACAGATACAGCAGCATTCATCATAACCTGCTGTTGTAGCTAAAGATACAGCAGCATTCATCCAAGGCTTGAATTATTAACAGTGAATACATTCATGTTTCATTATGGAAGAGTGTTCTTTTGTTCTGGGGTCTTTCATATTGTACTGCTACTTAGGGGCAGGACGATATCAGTATCGCAATACCCATAAGCATCATGGGAAGAAAAGAAAACACAAAGCGGGTTTAACTTCTTTAGATAATCAGTACTAATTTTGGAAACAAACATCATTATGTTGTCATCTAGAGTCACATGTATTTGTTTTCCAAGGTATAATACAATATTTTACATACAGCAGGTTTTTAAAGGACCAAAGAGTTTTATTCTACTTCATCTTTTCATTTTTTGCCATGGAAAAAATATTGCGATACTGGTACACTCTAAAAAGATTCCTGGAGAGTCCTTTAGGGGGTTCTTCAAATCGAAACTGTGGGGGAACCCCTATAAGTTCTTCAATGAACCCCTTTTAAAGGATCCTCAAAGAACCTTTTGAAGAACTACCCGTCCCCTATTATTAATACACATAACAATAACACAATGTTTTAGTTCTCAGTGTTTATAATTTTAGTAGCAAAGCAGAATAATAAAATCTAAATGAGGTAAACTCCCAGCAGAGCCCCAAGTCCGATGGATATATCCTCTGGCGTGTTGATGTTAATGTGTTGATGTTCTCCGTATCCACAGCCAGAATGAATTTGCAGTGCATTGTGATCGAACAGGTTTCTTGTTATATTCATCAGAGGTGTAGGGAGGGTGAAGTCTGTGAATTCAAATTGTTTTAATTATATACATCGGTGCAGAAGAAGGCTCCGGCCATGGAGCTGGAGGTTCCAGACCTTGGACCGTCGCAGGAGGTTCCGGACTGTGGACCGTCGCAGGAGGTTCCAGACTGTGGACCGTCGCAGGAGGTTCCGGACTGTGGACCGTCGCAGGAGGTTCCAGACCTTGGACCGTCGCAGGAGGTTCCGGACTGTGGACCGTCGCAGGAGGTTCCAGACTGTGGACCGTCGCAGGAGGTTCTGGACTGTGGACCGTCGCCGGAAGCTCTGGACTGGGAATGGGAAGGCGCACTGGAGGCCTAGTGCGTGGAGCAGGCACAGGACGTACCGGACTGGGAAGGCACACTGGAGGCCTAGTGCGTGGAGCAGGCACAGGACGTACCGGACTGGGAAGGCACACTGAAGGCCTAGTGTGCGTGGAGCAGGCACAGGACGTACCGGACTGGGAAGGCACACTAGAGGCCTGGTACGTGGAGCCGGCACAGGTGGGACTGGTGACACACACACACTCCTCCCACACGCAAGTGCGAGGAGCTGGCACAGGACGTACCGGACTGGGAAGGCTCACTGGAGGCCTGGTAGGTGGAGCAGGCACAGGACGTACCGGACTGGGAAGGCACACTGGAGGCCTAGTGTGCGTGGAGCAGGCACAGGACGTACTGGGCTGTGGAGGCGTACTGGAGACCTGGTGCGTGGAGCCGGCACAGTTTTTACCAGACTGCTAGCACGCTCCTCAGGACGAGTCCAGAGAGCTGACTCAGGTGGCATCAAACTGATAACACGCTCCTTAGGGCGAATGTTGTGCATCATACACCAACACAACAACTCTCTCATTGCTCTCTCCTCCAATTTCACAATCAGCTCACTGACGGTCTCTGACTCCCTCCGTTCACTCTCCTCCAATTTCTCCCTCTTTTCCCAGACTGGCTCTGGTTCACTCCTCGGCTCCGCCGACCACCCCTTGTGCCTTCCCCCCCCCCCAAAAAAAATGGGCTGTTTTTTGGGCTTTCTTTGTGGCCGCGAACCCCGGCTTCGTCGCTGTCCTCCCTTCTCTCCTTGCGTCTGCCTCCAAGGAAGGCTATCCTGTCCTGCCATGATTTCCTCCCAAGTCCAGGATCCCTTCCCATCCAAGATCTCGTCCCAAGTCCAGGATACCTTCCCCTCCTGGGCACGCTGCTTGGTCCTGTTGTGGTGGGATCTTCTGTCACGATCGCCGTAAGAACATTGACTGGAAACAACACTCTCATCTCTTTTTGGAATTCCACACTTCCTTTATATTTTATAAGCTTTTATTGTAAGGCTTTGATTAAAAAAAAACACGCTAAATGCCCATTTTTCACATTTGCATTTTTTCACCTGAAATTAAAGATTATGGGTACCTTTATGTGTATAAATTATGACTGTTCTCATACTTTTCAAACATTTACTTTAGAATGTTTTTTTTGTTTTTTTTTGGCAAATGCGATATCTGACATTTGTTATGTACCAAAACGTGCTATATCCAGATCCATGTATTTATAGAGTTGGACCAATGAGCTTTCTGCATTATGATGCAATTACATGACACTACAACATTCTACGGCAGCCATGTTAGAACCTCATTAACATTACACAGGGAATATTTAAATAAAATGTTATGGAACTGAATATCTAGAATCAGAACAGTATTAAACATTCTAAAAGTTGGCCCAACTCTCTAAATAAATAGCTCTGGCTATATCCACTGTCCAGATGAATGAAATGTTCCATATGGTTTTTGCCGCTAGCGGTAAAGTGAGTCATTTAGGGAATCATTTCTATTATATTTGTCTGTTCAGTCATAAGTTAGGTTTAATAACAACCTTATCTTATTCATTTAGGCTAACCCCTGACTTAGTCAGCCAGATGCAGAGATAGACAGCTGTCACTCTCCGCTGTTTGCAGGCTGGCTACCTAGCACTATGTTATCTTTGACCTCTTGAGTGAAGTGGACCTTTTGATTATAATGGATCCCTTCAACACTTTGGAGCCGGTGATATCTGTTCCTGTTGGCCGAAAGAGGAAACCTTTTAAACAAGCTGATGAAAAGGAGAGAGCAAAGATGCAGCGACGGGAACTGTCTGTAAACCTACGGAGGGCTATGTCAGTGAATCACTCCAACAATAAGAATCAATCCATCCATGGCTTTCTAATTATTCCTTAAATCCTTCCTTAAAGTGTATATAATCAAACTCAAAAAAACTGTCCTTGATTTATCCTACAGAAAAAAACCTGTAAAACCCCCATAAACTTTTTTACAAAAGCTGTCAGAAAATGAAACACATTGTATATACCTTGTTCATCCTCTGGATACAATAAATTGGCTATGTGATTGGCTATGTGATTGGCTATGTGATTGGCTATGTGATTGGCTATGTGATTGGCTATGTGATTGGCTATGTGATAGGCTATGTGATTGGCTATGTGATTGGCTATGTGATTGGCTATGTGATTGGCTATGTGATAGGCTATGTGATTGGCTATGTGATTGGCTATGTGATTGGCTATGTGATTGGCTATGTGATTGGCTATGTGATAGGCTATGTGATTGGCTATGTGATAGGCTATGTGATTGGCTATGTGATAGGCTATGTGATTGGCTATGTGATTGGCTATGTGATAGGCTATGTGATTGGCTATGTGATTGGCTATGTGATTGGCTATGTGATTGGCTATGTGATTGGCTATGTGATAGGCTATGTGATTGGCTATGTGATTGGCTATGTGATAGGCTATGTGATAGGCTATGTGATTGGCTATGTGATTGGCTATGTGATTGGCTATGTGATTGGCTATGTGATAGGCTATGTGATTGGCTATGTGATTGGCTATGTGATTGGCTATGTGATTGGCTATGTGATTGGCTATGTGATAGGCTATTTGCACAATATAGTTGAAACAAATGGATTCTTTAAAAATGTATGTATTTATTTACGTATCAGGATACTTTGTTACATGTAACTGTAACTGTAAATTACCTTGGTAGTCATTGGTGTCTTTTCACTAGCCCATGTCATGGTAAGATTTACAAATTATAGCTCCGGCTCTTTCACAAGAAATGTTTTAATTTGTGTAAATTTACAAACATTTCTGAAAATGGCTCAATTGCCTTTTGAAATTAAACTTAATTTAGACATTACAGAAATAGAGTTGGAGAGAACGGCAGGAGGAGATAAAGTAGCATAGATGGTTGTGGGGATTGAACTCTTGACCTTCAGCACTATCATGTGATTTGTGTTACAACTATATCAATTTCAATCACTCACTCGTCTCCTTTCCTTATTTCCTCTCCTTATTCCCCTGTCCCCTGCAGTCCCTTCTCAGTATCCCCGGCTCACCGTTTCTGTCGAGGCACAACAGCAAGAGCAGCATCTTCAGCTTCAAGGGCGTGGGCTCGGAGAACGAGTTCGCCGACGACGAGCACAGCATGGTGGAGGAGTGCGAGGAGAGGCGGGGCCCCCGGTTCAGCCCGTACCGGCGGTGCAGCTACACGAGCTACCACCACGGTGGTGGGAAGAGGAACTCCACGGTGGACTGCAACGGCGTGGTGTCTCTGATCAGTCCGGGGACCGGCGGACGCCTTTTGCCTGAGGTGAAAATAGATAAGGCATCTGGTGACGACAGTGTAAGGAAGTCAATGAGTAACTCAGACCCGTCTAGGCATGGCCCCCACTTTCTCTATCTTACTCTGTCTCTATCTCTCTCTCTATCTCTCTATCTTACTCTCTCTCTCTATCTCTCTATCTTACTCTCTATCTCTCTATCTTACTCTCTCTCTCTATCTCTCTATCTTACTCTCTCTCTCTCTCTATCTCTCTCTTTCTCTATCTTATTCTCTCTCTGTCTATCTTACTCTCTCTCTCGCTCTCTCTCTATCTCTCTATCTTACTCTCTCTCTCTATCTTACTCTCTCTTTCTCTATCTTATTCTCTCTCTCTTTCTCTTTCTCTCTCTCTCTCTCTCTCTCTCTCTCTCTCTCTCTCTCTCTCTCTCTCTCTCTCTCTCTCTCTCTCTCTCTCTCTCTCTCTCTCTCCTTATCTTACTCTCTCTCTCATCTTATTCTCTCTTTCTTTCTCTCTCTGGATCTCACGCTCTCGCTCTCTCTCTCTTATTCTCTCTCTCTTTCTCTCTCTCTCTTCTTTGCAAGTCCGTCTGCGCTATCTGCGCTCGCCCTCCTCCCCTGCTACCTAGTATGTAGTGTATGCTATGCTGCCTCCCACCACTAGCTAAAGAAGCAAAATAGAGAAACTTTAGTTCATCAGAACAAAAGGTTCTTATTGTTACTTTATAACTGGGTTTTTCAGTGACTACCAGCATACTGTTGTTTTATATCTCAACATTTTAATATCCTCACGCCAAACAGTGTGACGTTACATTGACATTAAAGGGATAGTTCGAGATTTTGGCAATTAAGCCCTTGCTCCTGTAGACTTCCAGCCATTGCGCTAACATTAGTATTGACTCTAGAAACTACCTTCAACTTCCTTCAAACTGCACACAGGTCCATACAAATGGTATCCATGAGTTTATCTGACTCTGGGTAAATAGAAAAGGGCTTAATTGCCAAAATCCTGAACTAGTCCTTTAACATTGTACAAATTTAGCAAACTCTCTTATCTTAGGGCGACATTCAACTAAAATACAGTTGGTAAAAACAACCACATATCACAGTCATTGTAAGTAAAAACCCTCTTCAAAATAGCCAAAAATAGTCACTTTCTTTTCAAACAATCTGCTGTGAACAAATCAAGCTAAACAGAAAAGTCAAACCAATGTTTCTCTTATGCTAGTAAGCAGCATGGTAGTTTGACCTGGTCCTTCTACAGGTCTTGTACAGTGTTTTTAACTTAGCCAGCATGATAACAACTAATCTAGTGACCATGGTATCTAATCTATCCTCTCCTTCCCTTTGACTTGGTGCATGCTCAATGCATGCCGACTGGAACGGACCTCAATCCCAATAATGTTGCCCCTAATGTTCTCTACGGTAACCAGACTACTCTTCCCTCTACATCCTCTTCAAATGCTACATCATTTGTTACAGGACTTGAAGGTGATATTCTATGGTCAAAAAAGTCTGGAGACGTTTAAGGATAGGAGAACGGTTAGAGGGGTGAAATATAGTGGCAGGATTGGCACATTTAGGCAGGGGGACATTTAGGTTGGTTTAGGAATAATGGTTGGTTCAGAGATAAGGTAAGTCAGACTGAATAATGCACATACATACAAAATACTTCCCTGCTCAATTTCTGAATATTCAAATATTCAAGTTTTATGTAATCACAATAAGGTCAAATTTCCCTATACCGCTGTTCTCACTCTGGCTGTGAAAGACCTGCATGTTCTAGACGCAATATACTCTCCCTACCATCAGTATCCATCGACAACAAGATAAATACATTACTACCCTGTGTGCCAGCCAAAAATGTACCAACTTACAATTTATCCCACCATTCCTTCCAATCCAAACCAATCCAATCTTGTTACAAGTGCACTTCCCTCCCTGGCCAGCGACGGCGCTGTGTGGTGGTGTTCATGGTTTGACTACCATTAGTGCTTGATTCTTCTTCTTCCTCCTGGCAGCCCACTACTGAGGTTGAGGTGAAGAAGAAGCTGTCTGGTTCCCTGATGGTGTCTATGGACCAGCTCAATACCTCCTTCGGAAGGAAAGAGAGGACCAACAGTGTCATGAGCGTCATCACCAACACACTAGCGGAGGGTACTGCCTCTATACTTTATACTTTACTCCCTACACTAACTATACATCTCCTTACAATAACTATACATATTGCTACACTAACTATACATCTCCTTACAATAACTATACATCTCCCTACACTAACTATACATCTCCCTACACTAACTGTACATCTCCTTACACTATCTAGACATCTCCCTACACTAACTATACATCTCCCTACACTAACTATACATCTCCCTACAGTAACTATACATCTCCTTACACTAACTATACATCTCCCTACACTAACTATACATCTCCTTACAATAACTATACATCTCCCTACACTAACTATACATCTCCCTACACTAACTGTACATCTCCTTACACTATCTAGACATCTCCTTACACTATCTAGACATCTCCCTACACTAACTATACATCTCCCTACACTAACTATACATCTTGCTACACTAACTATACTTTACATCTCCTTACACTAACTATACATCTCCTTACACTAACTATACATCTCCCTACACTAACTATACATCTCCCTACACTAACTATATCTCCCTACACTAACTATACATCTCCTTACACTAACTATACATCTCCCTACACTAACCATAATATACATCTCCCTACACTAACTATACAGCTCGCTACACTAACTATATCTCCCTACACTAACTATACATCTCCTTACACTAACTATACATCTCCCTACACTAACTATACATCTCCCTACACTAACTATAATATACATCTCCTTACAATAACTATACATCTCCTTACAATAACTATACATCTCCTTACACTAACTATACATCTCCTTACAATAACTATACATCTCCTTACACTAACTATAATATACATCTCCTTACAATAACTATACATCTCCCTACAATAACTATACATCTCCTTACACTAACTACACTAACTATACATCTCCCTACACTAACTATACATCTCCTTACAGTAACTATACATCTCCCTACACTAACTATAATATACATCTCCTTACAATAACTATACATCTCCTTACACTAACTATACTTTACATCTCCTTACAATAACTATACATCTCCTTACACTAACTATACATCTCCCTACACTAACTATACATCTCGCTACACTAACTATACTTTACATGTCCTTACACTAACTACACTAACTATACATCTCCCTACACAAACTATACTTTACATCTCCTTACAATAACTATACATCTCCTTACACTAACTATACATCTCCCTACACTAACTATACATCTCCCTACACTAACTATACATCTCCCTACACTAACTATACATCTCGCTACACTAACTATACATCTCCCTACACTAACTATAATATACATCTCCCTACACTAACTATACATCTCCCTACACTAACTATACATCTCCTTACAATAACTATACATCTCCCTACACTAACTATACACCTCCCTACACTAACTGTACATCTCCTTACACTATCTAGACATCTCCCTACACTAACTATACATCTCCCTGCACTAACTATACATCTCCCTACACTAACTATACATCTCCCTACAGTAACTATACATCTCCTTACACTAACTATACATCTCCCTACACTAACTATACATCTCCTTACAATAACTATACATCTCCCTACACTAACTATACATCTCCCTACACTAACTGTACATCTCCTTACACTATCTAGACATCTCCCCACACTAACTATACATCTCCCTACACTAACTATACATCTCCCTACACTAACTATACATCTTGCTACACTAACTATACTTTACATCTCCTTACACTAACTATACATCTCCTTACACTAACTATACATCTCCCTACACTAACTATACATCTCCCTACACTAACTATATCTCCCTACACTAACTATACATCTCCTTACACTAACTATACATCTCCCTACACTAACTATACATCTCCCTACACTAACCATAATATACATCTCCCTACACTAACTATACAGCTCGCTACACTAACTATATCTCCCTACACTAACTATACATCTCCTTACACTAACTATACATCTCCCTACACTAACTATACATCTCCCTACACTAACTATAATATACATCTCCTTACAATAACTATACATCTCCTTACAATAACTATACATCTCCCTACACTAACTATACTTTACATCTCCTTACAATAACTATACATCTCCTTACAATAACTATACATCTCCTTACACTAACTATAATATACATCTCCTTACACTAACTATACATCTCCCTACACTAACTATACATCTCCCTACACAAACTATACTTTACATCTCCTTACAATAACTATACATCTCCTTACACTAACTATACATCTCCCTACACTAACTATACATCTCGCTACACTAACTATACTTTACATGTCCTTACACTAACTACACTAACTATACATCTCCCTACACAAACTATACTTTACATCTCCTTACAATAACTATACATCTCCTTACACTAACTATACATCTCCCTACACTAACTATATTTTACATCTCCTTACACTAACTATACATCTCCCTACACTAACTATACATCTCCCTACACTAACTATACTTTACATCTCCTTACAATAACTATACATCTCCCTACACTAACTATACATCTCCTTACACTAACTATACATCTCCCTACACTAACTATACATCTCCTTACAATAACTATACATCTCCCTACACTAACTATACATCTCCCTACACTAACTGTACATCTCCTTACACTATCTAGACATCTTCCTACACTAACTATACATCTCCCTACACAAACTATACATCTCCCTACACTAACTATACATCTTGCTACACTAACTATACTTTACATATCCTTACACTAACTATACATCTCCCTACACTAACTATACATCTCCCTACACTAACTATATCTCCCTACACTAACTATAGATCTCCTTACACTAACTATACATCTCCCTACACTAACTATACATCTCCCTACACTAACTATAATATACATCTCCCTACACTAACTACACTAACTATACATCTCCCTACACTAACTATACTTTACATGTCCTTACACTAACTACACTAACTATACATCTCCCTACACAAACTATACTTTACATCTCCTTACAATAACTATGCATCTCCTTACACTAACTATACATCTCCCTACACTAACTATACATCTCGCTACACTAACTATACTTTACATGTCCTTACACTAACTACACTAACTATACATCTCCCTACACTAAATATACATCTCCCTACACTAACTATACATCTCCCTACACTAAATATACATCTCCCTACACTAACTATACATCTCCCTACACTAACTATACATCTCCCTACACTAACTATACATCTCCTTACACTAACTATACATCTCCCTACACTAACTATACATCTCCCTAAACTAAATATACATCTCCCTACACTAACTATACTTCTCCTTACAATAACTATACATATCCCTACACTAACTATACATCTCCCTACACTAACTATACATCTCCTTACACTAACTATACATCTTGCTACACTAACTATACTTTACATCTCCTTACACTAACTGTACATCTCCTTACACTAACTATACATCTCCCTACACTAACTATACATCTCCCTACACTAACTATACATCTCCCTAAACTAACTATACATCTCCCTACACTAACTATACATCTCGCTACACTAACTATACTTTACATCTCCTTACACTAACTATACATATCCCTACACTAACTATACATCTCCCTACAACTAACTATAATATACATCTCCCTACACTAATTATACATCTACCTACACTAACTATACATCTCCTTACACTAACTATACATCTCCCTACAGTAACTATACATCTCCCTACACTAACTATAATATACATCTCCCTACACTAATTATACATCTCGCTACACTAACTATACTTTACATCTCCTTACACTAACTACACTAACTATACATCTCCCTACACAAACTATACATCTCCATACACTAACTATACATCTCCTTACACTAACTATACATCTCGCTACACTAACTATACTTTACATCTCCTTACGCTAACTATACATATCTCTACACTAACTATACATCTCCCTACACTAACTATACATCTCCCTACACTAACTATACATCTCGCTACACAAACTATACTTTACATCTCCTTACAATAACTATACATCTCCTTACACTAACTATACATCTCCCTACACTAACTATACATCTCGCTACACTAACTATACTTTACATGTCCTTACACTAACTACACTAACTATACATCTCCCTACACAAACTATACTTTACATCTCCTTACAATAACTATACATCTCCTTACACTAACTATACATCTCCCTACACTAACTATACATCTCCCTACACAAACTATACTTTACATCTCCTTACAATAACTATACATCTCCTTACACTAACTATACATCTCCCTACACTAACTATAATATACATCTCCTTACAATAACTATACATCTCCTTACAATAACTATACATCTCCTTACACTAACTATAATATACATCTCCCTACAATAACTACACTAACTATACATCTCCCTACACAAACTATACTTTACATCTCCTTACAATAACTATACATCTCCTTACACTAACTATACATCTCCCTACACTAACTATACATCTCACTACACTAACTATACTTTACATGTCCTTACACGAACTACACTAACTATACATCTCCCTACACAAACTATACTTTACATCTCCTTACAATAACTATACATCTCCCTACACTAACTATACATCTCCCTACACTAACTATAATATACATCTCCCTACACTAATTATACATCTCGCTACACTAACTATACTTTACATCTCCTTACACTAACTACACTAACTATACATCTCCCTACACAAACTATACATCTCCATACACTAACTATACATCTCCTTACACTAACTATACATCTCGCTACACTAACTATACTTTACATCTCCTTACGCTAACTATACATATCTCTACACTAACTATACATCTCCCTACACTAACTATACATCTCCCTACACTAACTATACATCTCGCTACACAAACTATACTTTACATCTCCTTACAATAACTATACATCTCCTTACACTAACTATACATCTCCCTACACTAACTATACATCTCGCTACACTAACTATACTTTACATGTCCTTACACGAACTACACTAACTATACATCTCCCTACACAAACTATACTTTACATCTCCTTACAATAACTATACATCTCCTTACACTAACTATACATCTCCCTACACTAACTATACATCTCCCTACACTAACTATACTTTACATCTCCTTACAATAACTATACATCTCCTTACAATAACTATACATCTCCTTACACTAACTATAATATACATCTCCTTACACTAACTATACATCTCCCTACACTAACTATACATCTCCCTACACAAACTATACTTTACATCTCCTTACAATAACTATACATCTCCTTACACTAACTATACATCTCTCTACACTAACTATAATATACATCTCCTTACAATAACTATACATCTCCTTACAATAACTATACATCTCCTTACACTAACTATATATACATCTCCCTACAATAACTACACTAACTATACATCTCCCTACACAAACTATACTTTACATCTCCTTACAATAACTATACATCTCCTTACACTAACTATACATCTCCCTACACTAACTATACATCTCGCTACACTAACTATACTTTACATGTCCTTACAACGAACTACACTAACTATACATCTCCCTACACAAACTATACTTTACATCTCCTTACAATAACTATACATCTCCTTACACTAACTATACATCTCCCTACACTAACTATACATCTCCCTACACTAACTATACTTTACATCTCCTTACAATAACTATACATCTCCTTACAATAACTATACATCTCCTTACACTAACTATAATATACATCTCCTTACACTAACTATACATCTCCCTACACTAACTATACATCTCCCTACACAAACTATACTTTACATCTCCTTACAATAACTATACATCTCCTTACACTAACTATACATCTCCCTACACTAACTATACATCTCGCTACACTAACTATACTTTACATGTCCTTACACTAACTACACTAACTATACATCTCCCTACACAAACTATACTTTACATCTCCTTACAATAACTATACATCTCCTTACACTAACTATACATCTCCCTACACTAACTATATTTTACATCTCCTTACACTAACTATACATCTCCCTACACTAACTATAATATACATCTCCTTACAATAACTATACATCTCCTTACAATAACTATACATCTCCTTACACTAACTATAATATACATCTCCCTACAATAACTACACTAACTATACATCTCCCTACACAAACTATACTTTACATCTCCTTACAATAACTATACATCTCCTTACACTAACTATACATCTCCCTACACTAACTATACATCTCGCTACACTAACTATACTTTACATGTCCTTACACGAACTACACTAACTATACATCTCCCTACACAAACTATACTTTACATCTCCTTACAATAACTATACATCTCCTTACACTAACTATACATCTCCCTACACTAACTATACATCTCCCTACACTAACTATACTTTACATCTCCTTACAATAACTATACATCTCCTTACAATAACTATACATCTCCTTACACTAACTATAATATACATCTCCTTACACTAACTATACATCTCCCTACACTAACTATACATCTCCCTACACAAACTATACTTTACATCTCCTTACAATAACTATACATCTCCTTACACTAACT
This sequence comes from Oncorhynchus kisutch, assembly GCF_002021735.2. NCBI lineage: Eukaryota > Metazoa > Chordata > Actinopteri > Salmoniformes > Salmonidae > Oncorhynchus > Oncorhynchus kisutch. Next base: position 77,202,095 of record NC_034190.2, on the reverse strand, counting down.
ATACATCTCCCTACACTAACTATACATCTCGCTACACTAACTATACTTTACATGTCCTTACACTAACTACACTAACTATACATCTCCCTACACAAACTATACTTTACATCTCCTTACAATAACTATACATCTCCTTACACTAACTATACATCTCCCTACACTAACTATATTTTACATCTCCTTACACTAACTATACATCTCCCTACACTAACTATACATCTCCCTACACTAACTATACTTTACATCTCCTTACAATAACTATACATCTCCCTACACTAACTATACATCTCCTTACACTAAATATACATCTCCCTACACTAACTATACATCTCCCTACACTAAATATACATCTCCCTACACTAACTATACATCTCCCTACACTAAATATACATCTCCCTACACTAACTATACATCTCCCTACACTAAATATACATCTCCCTACACTAACTATACATCTCCCTACACTAACTATACATCTCCCTAAACTAAATATACATCTCCCTACACTAACTATACTTCTCCTTACAATAACTATACATATCCCTACACTAACTATACATCTCCCTACACTAACTATACATCTCCTTACACTAACTATACATCTTGCTACACTAACTATACTTTACATCTCCTTACACTAACTGTACATCTCCTTACACTAACTATACATCTCCCTACACTAACTATACATCTCCCTACACTAACTATACATCTCCCTAAACTAACTATACATCTCCCTACACTAACTATACATCTCGCTACACTAACTATACTTTACATCTCCTTACACTAACTATACATATCCCTACACTAACTATACATCTCCCTACACTAACTATAATATACATCTCCCTACACTAATTATACATCTACCTACACTAACTATACATCTCCTTACACTAACTATACATCTCCCTACAGTAACTATACATCTCCCTACACTAACTATAATATATATCTCCCTACACTAATTATACATCTCGCTACACTAACTATACTTTACATCTCCTTACACTAACTACACTAACTATACATCTCCCTACACAAACTATACATCTCCATACACTAACTATACATCTCCTTACACTAACTATACATCTCGCTACACTAACTATACTTTACATCTCCTTACGCTAACTATACATATCTCTACACTAACTATACATCTCCCTACACTAACTATACATCTCCCTACACTAACTATACATCTCGCTACACAAACTATACTTTACATCTCCTTACAATAACTATACATCTCCTTACACTAACTATACATCTCCCTACACTAACTATACATCTCGCTACACTAACTATACTTTACATGTCCTTACACTAACTACACTAACTATACATCTCCCTACACAAACTATACTTTACATCTCCTTACAATAACTATACATCTCCTTACACTAACTATACATCTCCCTACACTAACTATATTTTACATCTCCTTACACTAACTATACATCTCCCTACACTAACTATACATCTCCCTACACTAACTATACTTTACATCTCCTTACAATAACTATACATCTCCCTACACTAACTATACATCTCCTTACACTAACTATACATCTCCCTACACTAACTATACATCTCCTTACAATAACTATACATCTCCCTACACTAACTATACATCTCCCTACACTAACTGTACATCTCCTTACACTATCTAGACATCTTCCTACACTAACTATACATCTCCCTACACAAACTATACATCTCCCTACACTAACTATAACCTTGCTACACTAACTATACTTTACATATCCTTACACTAACTATACATCTCCCTACACTAACTATACATCTCCCTACACTAACTATATCTCCCTACACTAACTATAGATCTCCTTACACTAACTATACATCTCCCTACACTAACTATACATCTCCCTACACTAACTACACTAACTATACTCTCCCTACACTAACTATACTTTACATGTCCTTACACTAACTACACTAACTATACATCTCCCTACACAAACTATACTTTACATCTCCTTACAATAACTATGCATCTCCTTACACTAACTATACATCTCCCTACACTAACTATACATCTCGCTACACTAACTATACTTTACATGTCCTTACACTAACTACACTAACTATACATCTCCCTACACTAAATATACATCTCCCTACACTAACTATACATCTCCCTACACTAAATATACATCTCCCTACACTAACTATACATCTCCCTACACTAACTATACATCTCCCTACACTAACTATACATCTCCTTACACTAACTATACTCTCCCTACACTAACTATACATCTCCCTAAACTAAATATACATCTCCCTACACTAACTATACTTCTCCTTACAATAACTATACATATCCCTACACTAACTATACATCTCCCTACACTAACTATACATCTCCTTACACTAACTATACATCTTGCTACACTAACTATACTTTACATCTCCTTACACTAACTGTACATCTCCTTACACTAACTATACATCTCCCTACACTAACTATACATCTCCCTACACTAACTATACATCTCCCTAAACTAACTATACATCTCCCTACACTAACTATACATCTCGCTACACTAACTATACTTTACATCTCCTTACACTAACTATACATATCCCTACACTAACTATACATCTCCCTACACTAACTATAATATACATCTCCCTACACTAATTATACATCTACCTACACTAACTATACATCTCCTTACACTAACTATACATCTCCCTACAGTAACTATACATCTCCCTACACTAACTATAATATACATCTCCCTACACTAATTATACATCTCGCTACACTAACTATACTTTACATCTCCTTACACTAACTACACTAACTATACATCTCCCTACACAAACTATACATCTCCATACACTAACTATACATCTCCTTACACTAACTATACATCTCGCTACACTAACTATACTTTACATCTCCTTACGCTAACTATACATATCTCTACACTAACTATACATCTCCCTACACTAACTATACATCTCCCTACACTAACTATACATCTCGCTACACTAACTATACTTTACATGTCCTTACACTAACTACACTAACTATACATCTCCCTACACAAACTATACTTTACATCTCCTTACAATAACTATACATCTCCCTACACTAACTATACATCTCCCTACACTAACTATACTTTACATCTCCTTACAATAACTATACATCTCCTTACAATAACTATACATCTCCTTACACTACTATAAATATACATCTCCTTACACTAACTATACATCTCCCTACACTAACTATACATCTCCCTACACAACTATACTTTAACATCTCCTTACAATAACTATACATCTCCTACACTAACTATACATCTCCCTACACTAACTATAATATACATCTCCTTACAATAACTAATACATCTCCTTACAATAACTATAATATACATCTCCCTACAATACTACACTAACTATACATCTCCCTACACAAACTATACTTTACATCTCCTTACATAACTATACATCTCCTTACACTAACTATACATCTCCCTACACTAACTATACATCTCGCTAACAACTAACTATACTTTACATGTCCTTACACGAACTAACTAACTATACATCTCCTACACAACTATACTTTACATCTCCTTACACTAACTATACATCTCCTTACACTAACTATACATTTCCTACACTAACTATACATCTCCCTACACTAACTATACTTTACATCTCCTTACACTAACTATACATCTCCTTACACTAACTATACATCTCCCTACACTAACTATACATCTCGCTACACTACCTATACTTTACATGTCCTTACACTAACTACACTAACTATACATCTCCCTACACAAACTATACTTTACATCTCCTTACAATAACTATACATCTCCTTACACTAACTATACATCTCCCTACACTACTATATTTTACATCTCCTTACACTAACTATACATCTCCTACACTAACTATAATATACATCTCCTTACAATAACTATACATCTCCTTACAATAACTATAATCTCCTCCTTACACTAACTATAATATACATCTCCTACATAACTACACTAACTATACATCTCCCTACACAACTATACTTTACATCTCCTTACAATAACTATACATCTCCTTACACTAACTATACATCTCCCTACACTAACTATACATCTCGCTACACTAACTATACTTTACATCTCCTTACAACACTAACTACACTAACTATACATCTCCCTACACAAACTATACTTTATACATCTCCTTACAATAACTATACATCTCCTTACACTAACTATACATCTCCCTACACTAACTATACATCTCCCTACACTAACTATACTTTACATCTCCTTACAATAACTATACATCTCCTTACAATAACTATACATCTCCTTACACTAACTATAATATACATCTCCTTACACTAACTATACATCTCCCTACACTAACTATACATCTCCCTACACAAACTATACTTTACATCTCCTTACAATAACTATACATCTCCTTACACTAACTATACATCTCCCTACACTAACTATACATCTCGCTACACTAACTATACTTTACATGTCCTTACACTAACTACACTAACTATACATCTCCTACACAAACTATACTTTACATCTCCTTACAATAACTATACATCTCCTTACACTAACTATACATCTTCCCTACACTAACTATATTTTACATCTCCTTACACTAACTATACATCTCCCTACACTAACTATACATCTCCCTACACTAACTATACTTTACATCTCCTTACATAACTATACATCTCCCTACACTAACTATACATCTCCTTACACCTAAATATACATCTCCTACACTAACTATACATCTCCCTACACTAAATATACATCTCCCTACACTAACTATACATCTCCCTACACTAACTATACATCTCCCTACACTAACTATACATCTCCCTACACTAAATATACATCTCCTTACACTAACTATACATCTCCCTACACTAACTATACATCTCCTAAACTAAATATACATCTCCCTACACTAACTATACTTCTCCTTACAATAACTATACATATCCCTACACTAACTATACATCTCCCTACACTAAACTATACATCTCCTTACACTAACTATACATCTTGCTTACACTAACTATACTTACATCTCCTTACACTAACTGTACATCTCCTTACACTAACTATACATCTCCCTACACTAACTATACATCTCCCTGACACTAACTATACATCTCCCTAAACTAACTATACATCTCCCTACACTAACTATACATGCTCGCTACACTAACTATACTTTACATCTCCTTACACTAACTATACATATCCTACACTAACTATACATCTCCCTACACTAACTATAATATACATCTCCCTACACTATTATACATCTACCTACACTAACTATACATCTCCTTACACTAACTATACATCTCCCTACAGTAACTATACATCTCCCTACACTAACTATATATATATCCTCCCTACACTAATTATACATCTCCGCTACACTAACTATACTTTACATCTCCTTACACTGACTACACTAACTATACATCTCCCTACACAACTATACATCTCCATACACTAACTATACATCTCCTTACACTAACTATACATCTCGCTACACTAACTATACTTTACATCTCCTTACGCTAACTATACATATCTCTACACTAACTATACATCTCCCTACACTAACTATACATCCCCTACACTAACTATATACATCTCGCTACACAAACTATACTTTACATCTCCTTACAATAACTATACATCTCCTTACACTAACTATACATCTCCCTCCTACACTAACTCTATACATCTCGCTACACTAACTATACTTTACTGTCCTTACACTAACTACACTAACTATACATCTCCCTACACAAACTACTTTACATCTCCTTACAATAACTATACATCTCCTTACACTAACTATACATCTCCCTACACTAACTATATTTTACAAACATCTCCTTACACTAACTATACATCTCCCTACACTAACTATACATCTCCCTACACTAACTATACTTTACATCTCCTTAACAATCTATACATCTCCCTACACTAACTATACATCTCCTTACATAACTATACATCTCCCTACACTAACTATACATCTCCTTACAATAACTATACATCTCCTACACTAACTATACATCTCCTACACACTAACTGTACATCTCCTTACCTATCTATACATCTTCCTACCTAACTATACATCTCCCTACACAAACTATACATCTCCCTACACTAACTATAACCTTGCTACACTAAACTATACTTTACATATCCTACACTAACTATACATCTCCCTACACTAACTATACATCCTCCACTACCGAACTATATCTCCCTACACTAACTATAATCTCCTTACACTAACATATACTAATCTCCTACACTACTATACATCTCCCTACACTACCTACACTAACTATACATCTCCCTACACTAACTATACTTTCATGTCCTTACACTAACTACACTAACTATACATCTCCCTACACAACTATACTTACATCTCCTTACACTAACTATGCATCTCCTTACACTAACTATACATCTCCCTACCCTAACTATACATCTCGCTACACTACTACTATACACTTCTACATCTCCTTACACTAACTACACCTAACTATACATCTCCCTACACTAACTATACATCTCCCTACCTAACTATACATCTCCCTACACTAAATATACATCTCGCCTACACTAACTATACATCTCCCTACACTACTATACTCTCCCTACACTACCTATACATCTCCCTTACACTAACTATACATCTCCCTACACTAACTATACATCTCCCTACACTAACTATACATCTCCCTACACTAACTATACTTCTCCTTACACTAACTATACATATCCCTACACTAACTATGCATCTCCCTACACTAACTATACATCTCCTTACACTAACTATACATCTTGCTACACTAACTATACTTTACATCTCCTTACACTAACTATAAGCATCTCCTTACACTAACTTACATCTCCCTACACTAACTATACATCTCCCTACACTAACTATACATCTCCCTAACCTAACTATACATCTCCCTACACTAACTATACATCTCGCTACACTAACTATACTTTACATCTCCTTCACAACTATACATATCCCTACACTAATACATCTCCCTACACTAACTATAATATACTCCCCTACACTTAACTATAACATCTACCTACACTAACTATACATCTCCTTACACTAACTATACATCTCCTACCGTAACTATACATTCTCCCTACACTAACATAATATACATCTCCTTACACTAATTATCCTCTCACATCTCGCTACACTAACTATACTTTACATCTCCTTACACTAACTAACTCCCTAACTATAACATCTCCCTACACAAACTATACATCTCCATACACTAACTATACATCTCCTTATACACTAACTATACATCTCCTACACACTATACAATCTCCTACAATAAATACATCTCCCTACACTAACTATACATCTCCCTACACTAACTGTACATCTCCTTACACTATCTAGGACATCTCCCTACACTAACTATACAATCTCCCTACACTAACTGTACATCTCCCTACACTAACTATACATCTTGCTACACTAACTATACTTTACATCTCCTTACACTAACTATACATCTCCTTACACTAACTATACAATCTCCCTACACTAACTATACATCTCCCTACACTAACTATATCTCCCTACACTAACTATACATCTCCTTACACTAACTATACATCTCCCTACACTAACTATACATCTCCCCTACACTAACTATAATATACATCTCCCTACACTAACTATACATCTCCTACACTAACTATACAGCTCGCTACACTAACTATACTTTACATGTCCTTACACGAACTACACTAACTATACATCTCCCTACACAAACTATACTTTACATCTCCTTACAATAACTATACATCTCCTTACACTAACTATACATCTCCCTACACTAACTATACATCTCGCTTACACTAACTATACTTTACATGTCCTTACACTAACTACACTAACTATACATCTCCCTACACAAACTATACTTTACATCTCCTTACAATAACTATACATCTCCTTACAATAACTATACATCTCCTTACAATAACTATACATCTCCTTACACTAACTATAATATACATCTCCTTACACTAACTATACATCTCCCTACACTAACTATACATCTCCTTACACTAAGTATACATTTCCCTACACTAACTATACATCTCCCTACACTAACTATACATCTCCCTACTGTAACTATACATCTCCCTACAGTAACTATACATCTCACTACACTAACTATACATCTCCTTACACTAACTATACATCTCCCTACACTAACTATACATCTCCCTACACTAACTGTACATCTCCTTACACTAACTATACATCTCCTTACACTAACTATAATATACATCTCCTTACACTAACTATACATCTCCCTACACTAACTATACATCTCCCTAAACTAACTATACATCTCCCTACACTAACTATACTTCTCCTTACAATAACTATACATCTCCCTACACTAACTATACATCTCCTTACACTAACTATACATCTCCCTACACTAAATATACTTGACATCTCCTTACACTAACTATACATCTTGCTACACTAACTATACTTTACATCTCCTTACACTAACTGTACATCTCCTTACACTAACTATACATCTCCCTACACTAACTATACATCTCCCTAAACTAACTATACATCTCCCTACACTAACTATACATCTTGCTACACTAACTATACTTTACATCTCCTTACGCTAACTATACATATCCCTACACTAACTATACATCTCCCTACACTAACTATAATATACATCTCCCTACACTAATTATACATCTACCTACACTAACTATACATCTCCTTACACTAACTATACATCTCCCTACAGTAACTATACATCTCCCTACACTAACTATAATATACATCTCCCTACACTAACTATACATCTCCCTACACTAACTATACATCTCCCTACACTAACTGTACATCTCCTTACACTAACTATACATATCCCTACACTAACTATACATCTCCTTACACTAACTATACATCTCCCTACACTAACTGTACATCTCCTTACACTATCTATACATCTCCCTACACTATCTATACATCTCCCTACACTAACTGTACATCTCCCTACACTAACTATACATCTTGCTACACTAACTATACTTTACATCTCCTTACACTAACTATACATCTCCTTACACTAACTATACATCTCCCTACACTAACTATACATCTCCCTACACTAACTATATCTCCCTACACTAACTATACATCTCCTTACACTAACTATACATCTCCCTACACTAACTATACATCTCCCTACACTAACTATAATATACATCTCCCTACACTAACTATACATCTCCTTACACTAACTATACAGCTCGCTACACTAACTATACTTTACATGTCCTTACACGAACTACACTAACTATACATCTCCCTACACAAACTATACTTTACATCTCCTTACAATAACTATACATCTCCTTACACTAACTATACATCTCCCTACACTAACTATACATCTCGCTACACTAACTATACTTTACATGTCCTTACACTAACTACACTAACTATACATCTCCCTACACTAACTATATCTCCCTACACTAACTATACATCTCCTTACACTAACTATACATCTCCCTACCTTAACTATACATCTCCCTACACTAACTATACATCTCCTTACACTATCTATACATCTCCCTACACTAACTATACATCTCCCTACACTAAATATACTTGACATCTCCTTACACTAACTATACATCTTGCTACACTAACTATACTTTACATCTCCTTACACTAACTGTACATCTCCTTACACTAACTATACATCTCCCTACACTAACTATACATCTCCCCTAAACTAACTATACATCTCCCTACACTAACTATACATCTTGCTACACTAACTATACTTTACATCTCCTTACACTAATTATACATCTTCCTACACTAACTATACATCTCCTTACACTAACTATACATCTCCCTACACTAACTATACATCTCCTTACACTAACTATACATCTCCTTACACTAACTATACATCTCCCTACACTAACTATACATCTCCCTACACTAACTGTACATCTCCCTACACTAACTATACATCTCCTTACACTAACTATATCTCCCTACACTAACTATACATCTCCTTACACTAACTATACATCTCCCTACACTAACTATACATCTCCCTACACTAACTATAATATACATCTCCCTACACTAACTATACATCTCCTTACACTAACTATACAGCTCGCTACACTAACTATACTTTACATGTCCTTACACGAACTACACTAACTATACATCTCCCTACACAAACTATACTTTACATCTCCTTACAATAACTATACATCTCCTTACACTAACTATACATCTCCCTACACTAACTATACATCTCGCTACACTAACTATACTTTACATGTCCTTACACTAACTACACTAACTATACATCTCCCTACACAAACTATACTTTACATCTCCTTACAATAACTATACATCTCCTTACAATAACTATACATCTCCTTACAATAACTATACATCTCCTTACACTATCTATACATCTCCCTACACTAACTATACATCTCCCTACACTAACTATACTTTACATCTCCTTACGCTAACTATACATATCCCTACACTAACTATACATCTCCCTACACTAACTATACATCTCCCTACACTAACTATACATCTCCTTACACTAACTATACATCTCCCTACAGTAACTATACATCTCCCTACACTAACTATACATCTCCTTACACTAACTATACATCTCCCTACACTAACTATACATCTCCTTACACTAACTATACATCTCCCTACACTAACTATACTTTACATCTCCTTACAATAACTATACATCTCCTTACACTAACTATACATCTCCCTACACTAACTATACATCTCCTTACACTAACTATACATCTCCCTACACTAACTATACATCTCCCTACACTAACTATACATCTCCTTACACTAAATATAATATACATCTCCCTACACTAACTATACATCTCCCTACACTAACTGTACATCTCCTTACACTAACTATACATCTCCCTACACTAACTGTACATCTCCTTACACTATCTATACATCTCCCTACACTAACTATACATCTCCCTACACTAACTATACATCTCCCTACACTAACTATACATCTTGCTACACTAACTATACTTTACATCTCCTTACACTAACTATACATCTCCCTACACTAACTATACATCTCCTTACACTAACTATACATCTCCCTACAGTAACTATACATCTCCCTACACTAACTATACATCTCCTTACACTAACTATACATCTCCCTACACTAACTATACATCTCCTTACACTAACTATACATCTCCCTACACTAACTATACTTTACATCTCCTTACAATAACTATACATCTCCTTACACGAACTATACATCTCCCTACACTAACTATACATCTCCTTACACTAACTATACATCTCCCTACACTAACTATACATCTCCCTACACTAACTATACATCTCCTTACACTAAATATAATATACATCTCCCTACACTAACTATACATCTCCTTACACTAACTATACATCTCCTTACACTAACTATACATCTCCCTACACTAACTATAATATACATCTCCCTACACTAACTATACATCTCCCTACACTAACTATACTTTACATCTCCTTACACTAGCTACACTAACTATACATCTCCCTACACAAACTATACATCTCCATACACTAACTATACATCTCCCTACACTAACTATATATCTCCCTACACTAACTATACATCTCCCTACACTAACTCTACTTCACCCCACACTTTACATCTCCCTACTCTAACTATGACTGCATTGTTCAGGGGTAGAACGACCTTGTCAGCTCGTGGATTTGATCTAGCAACCTTTCGGTTATTGGCCCATTGCGCTAGCCACTGGGCTACCTGCCACCCCAACACTAACTATACTTTACATCTCCCTACACATTCTAGCTATTTCCATGCTCTATTGTTTTCACCTGACAGTGTAAACCAAAAAGTTCCAAACCTGAGGCATAGTTATTGGAGGAACAGTTATTTCTAGATCAGATCAGATTTTTATTGATAGACTTTCTTAGTACCCAAATGGCACTCACCTGAGCTGCCCTCCTCGCTCATTGGACGAACATTTCTAAATCTCCTATATCTATAGCTACACTGAATGTACAAAACATTAGGAACACCGTACTAATATTGAATTGCACCCCCTTTTGCCCTCAGAACAGCTTCAGTTCGTTGAGACATAGACTCTACAAGGTGTCAAGTAGAGGTCGACCGATTATGATTTTTCAACGCTGATACCGATTATTGGAGGACAAAAAAGCCGATACCGATTAATCTGACAATTTTTTAAAATGTATTTGTAATAATGACAATTACAACAATACTGAATGAACACTTATTTTAACTTAATATAATATGTCAATAAAATCAATTTAGCCTCAAATAAATAATGAAACGTGTTCAATTTGGTTTAAATAATGCAAAAACAAAGTGTTGGAGAAGAAAGTAAAAGTGCAATATGTGCCATGTAAGAAAGCTAACGTTTAAGTTCCTTGCTCAGAACATGAGAACATATGAAAGCTGGTGGTTCCTTTTAACATGAGTCTTCAATATTCCCAGGTAAGAAGTTTTAGATTGTAGTTATTGTAGGAGTTATAGGACTATTTCTCTCTATTTCTCTATTTCTCTCTATACCATTTGTATTTCATATACCTGACTATTGGATGGTCTTATAGGCACTTTAGTATTGCCAGTGTAACAGTATAGCTTCCATCCCTCTCCTCGCTCCTACCTGGTCTCGAACCAGGAACACAACGACAACAGCTACCCTTGAAGCAGTGTTACCCATTTAGAGCAAGGGGAACAACTACTCCAATTCTCAGAGCGAGAGACGTTTGAAACGCTATTAGCGCGCACCCTGCTAACTAGCTAGCCATTTCACATCACATCGTTACACCAGCCTAATCTCGGGAGATGATAGGCTTGAAGTCATGAACAGCAGAGCTCCTGGCAAAACACATGAAAGTGCTGTTTGAACGAATGCTTACGAGCCTGCTGGTGCCTACCATCGCTCAGTCAGACTGCTCTATCAAATCATAGACTTAATTATACATAATAACACACAGAAATGCGAGCCTTAGGCCATTAATATGGTCGATTCCGGAAACTATCATCTCGAAAACAAGACGTTTATTCTTTCAGTGAAATACGGAACCGTTCCGTATTGTATCTAACAGGTGGCATCCATCAGTCTAAATATTCCTGTTACATTGCACAACCTTCAATGTTATGTCATAATTACGTAAAATTCGGGCAAATTAGTTCGCAATGAGCCAGGCGGCCCAAACTGTGCAAAGAACGCAAGAGAAGTGACACAATTTCACCTGGTTAATATTGCCTGCTAACCTGGATTTATTTTAGCTGAAAATGCAGGTTTAAAAATGTATACTTCTGTGTATTGATTTTCAGAAAGGCATTGGTGTTTATGGTTAGGTACATGTTGGAGCAACGACAGTCCTTTTTCGCGAATGCGCACTGCATTATATGCAATCCAGGGAACGCTAGATCAACTAGTAATATCATCAACCATGTATAGTTATAACTAGTGATTATGATTGATTAAGTTTAATACTAGCTAGCAACTTACCTTGGCTTCTTACTGCATTCGCGTAACAGGCAGGCTCCTCGTAGAGTGCAATGAGAGGCAGGTGGTTAGAGCGTTGGACTAGTTAACCATAAGGTTGCAAGATTGAATCCCTGAGCTGACAAGGTAAAAATCTGTCGTTCTGCCCCTGAACAAGGCAGTTAACCCACCGTTCCTAGGCCGTCATTGAAATTAAAAATGTGTTCTTAACTGACTTGCCAAGTTAAATAAAGATTAAATAAAGGTGTAAAAAAAAAGAAGGCAAAATCGGCATCCAAAATGACCGATTGTTATGAAAACTTGAAATCGGCCCTAATTTTGTCTTGCCCATTCACCCTCAGAATGGCACACATACACAATCCATCTCTCAATTGTCACAATGCTTAAAAATCCTTCTTTAACAGGTGACATCAATAAGGAATCATAGCTTTCACCTGGAATTTCCTGGTCAGTTTGGGAAGAGCAGGTGTTCCTAATGTTTTGTATACTCTGTGTATATATTGTCATTCTTGTACTGACAGATACTTCATTACAGACATGTCACATATACAGAACGTATTATTTCGTAACATTTATCAATAGCAGACCTTAATTCAAATACTATTTGCTTTATTTCAAATTCTTTAAGCATTTCCTTTAGCCTGCCTGGAGTGGCACTTTGGTGGGGCCAAGTTGGCGAGGACAGGGTTTGCACTGTTGGGGACTTTTCTATTGTTTCGATTTTTGATATATTCCTTTCTTTGCGGGTGTCTTAAATACTTTTCTCAGAACTGGAGGAGTCTCAGCGTAGTTGTCCACCGTGGTGGTATAAGTTCTCCAACATGGTCCTCATCTGGGAGTGTTGTCCCATCTGGTTGAAGATCAAGGAGATCGTCAATCTGATCGTCATGGACCCCTTCGTGGACCTGGCCATCACTGTCTGCATCGTCCTCAACACCCTGTTCATGGCCATGGAGCACTATCCCATGACCCCGCACTTTGAGGAGGTGCTGTTCGTGGGAAACTTGGTGAGGATTTCACTATCTCTTTTTTGTGTGGTATTACTGCAATTGATTTATTTTACAGCCGTTTTAAGCTGGTACTTAAAGGGCACTTTACCACTTTTTAACCTTAAGAAGTGGTGTAGTGCCCCTTTAAAGGGTACTTTGAGCTGGTACTAAGCTGGTATTTGTATAGTATTAAAACCCTTTCCTTCAGTCAAATTACAAGGGGCCTCATGGGCAGAATTGTATTAATAATCATAATCATAATTAATAAAAAATAAAATAAATTAAAGGCCCGAAAATCTGGTGTTTCTATGTCAAACCATTTTGTTATATTTGAGTCTTCATTGATGTATCTAAAGTGTAATATTGGGTTGCAAACTGAAATATTTTATACATTTCAACTCTATATCTGACATGGTACAAGTGTGTTCTTTTTTTAAAAGCCATAACCTTGTGTGTGAGGTGTATACTTTTGTTTCAAAGTAGATTTGTTTAAGACTACCAAGAAACACTCTGTGTGAACCTGATTTAGCCCATTGCAGTAAAAGGTTAACTAAGAATGTATATGGAAGCGTTAGACATTTTCTATTATTGACCTCAAATAATTCAACACAATGAATAGGACAGTAAGTAGAGGCCAGGGAACAGGAAAGAATGTAGTAGAGTATGTGCCAAATTGGTAGTGGGACAGATACACTACATGATCAAAAGTATGTGGACACCTGCTTGTCTAACATCATTCTAAAATCATGGGCATTAATATGGAGTTGTTCCCCTCTTTGCTGCTATGTCAGCCTCCACTCTTCTGGGAAGGCTTTACACTAGCTGTAGGAACATTGCTGCTATAACAGCCTCCACTCTTCTGGGAAGGCTTTCCACTAGATGTTGGATCATTGCAGCGGGGACTTGATTCCATTTAGCCACAAGAGCATTAGTGAGGTCAGGCACAGATGTTGGGTGTTAGAACTGGCTCGCAGTCGTCGGTCCAATTCATCCCAAAGGTGTTCGATGGAGTTGAGGTCAAACCATTTCAGTATGCGCCTTGCTTTGTGCACAGGGCATTTGTCGGAAAGTTGGAAGCACAGAATTGTCTAGAATGTCATTGTATGCTGTAGTGTTAAGATTTCCGTTCACTGGAACTAAGAAAAACAACCCCAGACCATTATTCCTCCTCCACCAAACTTTACAGTTGGCCCTATGCATTTGGACAGGTAGTGTTCTCCTGGCATCCGCCAAACCCAGATTTGTCCGTAGGACTGCCAGAAGGTGAAGGGTGATTCATCACTCCAGAGAACACGTTTCCACTGCTCCAAAGTCCAATGGCGTCGAGCTTTACACCACTCCAGCTGACGCTTGGCAATGCACATGGTGTTCTTAGGCTTGTGTGCGGCTTCTTTGCCATGGAAACCCATTTCCTGTAGCTCCTAACGAACAGTTATTGTGCTGACATTGCTTCGAGAGGCAGTTTGGACCTCGGTAGTGAGTGATATACCCTAGGATAGGCGATTTAGAGCGAGTCGATCCCGTTCTGTGAGCTTGTGCGGCCTACCACTTCGCGGCTAAGCTGCTGTTGCTCCTAGACGTTTCCACTTCACAATAACAGCACTTACAGTTTACTGGGGCAGCCCTAGCAGGGCAGAAATTTTACGAACTGACTTATTGGATAGGTGACATCCTATGACGGTGCCACGTTGAAAGTCAACGAGCTCTTCAGTATGGGCCATTCCACTGCTTATGTTTGTCTATGGAGATGGCATGGCTGTGTGCTCAATGTTATACACCTGTCAGGGGTGTTCACATCTGTGTATGGCCTAACCGCTAGCTAGAACATCCCAGGACAATCTCTATCTCTCTCTCTCCAGTAGTTGTACCCTCATTCCATATATTCTCCCCCCCCCCCCCTGTCTATAGACTTTTCTTCCCTTCTCTCCTCTCCTCCCTCCCTCCTTACATTTGTCATTTTAGTCATTTAGCAGGCACTCTTATCCAGAGTGACTTACAGTAGTGAGAGCATACATTTTCATACTTTTTTGTACTGGTCCCATGTGGGAGTCGAACCCACAACCCTGGCATTGCAAGCTCCATGCTCTACCCCCAATTTCTTACATGGGACTAGTCTGGTCTGTAGAGGGGCGTCTCTCTCTCCCTCTCCCTCTCCCTCTCTCTCCCCCTCTTTCTCCCTCTCTCTCCCTCTCCCCTAGCAGTGTCCAGACAGCACTCTGTTTCACTCTCCCTGCGGTCTCTGTGCTGGTGGGAGACCTACATTAATATTGTATGCTGCCTGATCGATTAGCTTCTCTAAAATGGGGCCTGAATCACTGCTCTCTTCCTTTGAAAACCCAAACTAGGCTTTTTACCATTAGCATTTCTACAGAAACGGTGTCTAGTTCTTGAGCAGCACATTTCATCATATTCTACTAGCATATTAGCATTGATAGCTTGCTTATTTGCTTAGGCCTACTACCTAATGCTAGCTAAAGCTAATAGCTAATATTGTTAGCATGGATAGCACAGCAGTATACGACAGTCACTCTGTTTGTGCTAAGGGTATGATATTTATAACAGCGGTTTGATCAATAATAGCAGCCGAAAAACATATCACTTTCATTAAATTGTGAGAAACAGATATGCTCTTCACAGCCTGACGAAGATAACATGCAATATGTCACTTACTATCTGATTTGATTAGAGCAGTGTGTGTATGTGTGAAATAGCAGTTAAAAACAGCAGGTAAAAACGGTGTATTATAGGGTTGGGAATTGCCAGGGACCTCACGATACTGTATTATCATGATACTTAGATGCCGATACGATATGTATTACGATTCCCACGATTCTATATGTATTGTGATTTGATGTTCCAACCTTATTGCTCACTCTATG
Source organism: Oncorhynchus kisutch (assembly GCF_002021735.2). Taxonomy (NCBI): domain Eukaryota; kingdom Metazoa; phylum Chordata; class Actinopteri; order Salmoniformes; family Salmonidae; genus Oncorhynchus; species Oncorhynchus kisutch. Next base: position 77,184,479 of record NC_034190.2, on the reverse strand, counting down.
TCTGCTGCAAAGGGGCAAGAGAGAGCCATAAGAAAACAACACTATATGTCTGCTTGCAAAGGGGCAAGAGAGAGCCATAAGAAAACAACACTATATGTCGGCTGCAAAGGGGCAAGAGAGAGCCATAAGAAAACAACACTATATGTCTGCTGCAAAGGGACAAGAGAGAGCCATAAGAAAACAACACTATCTGTCTGCTGCAAAGGGGCAAGAGAGAGCCATAAGAAAACAACACTATATGTCTGCTGCAAAGGGACAAGAGAGAGCCATAAGAAAACAACACTATATGTCTGCTGCAAAGGGGCAAGAGAGAGCCATAAGAAAACAACACTATATGTCTGCTGCAAAGGGGCAAGAGAGAGCCATAAGAAAACAACACTATATGTCTACTGCAAAGGGGCAAGAGAGAGCCATAAGAAAACAACACTATATGTCTGCTGCAAAGGGGAAAGAGAGAGCCATAAGAAAACAACACTATATGTCTGCTGCAAAGGGGCAAGAGAGAGCCATAAGAAAACAACACTATATGTCTGCTGCAAAGGGACAAGAGAGAGCCATAAGAAAACAACACTATATGTCTGCTGCAAAGGGGCAAGAGAGAGCCATAAGAAAACAACACTATATGTCTGCTGCAAAGGGACAAGAGAGAGCCATAAGAAAACAACACTATATGTCTGCTGCAAAGGGGCAAGAGAGAGCCATAAGAAAACAACACTATATGTCTGCTGCAAAGGGACAAAAGAGAGCCATAAGAAAACAACACTATATGTCTGCTGCAAAGGGGCAAGAGAGAGCCATAAGAAAACAACACTATATGTCTGCTGCAAAGGGGCAAGAGAGAGCCATAAGAAAACAACACTATATGTCTGCTGCAAAGGGACAAGAGAGAGCCATAAGAAAACAACACTATATGTCTGCTGCAAAGGGGCAAGAGAGAGCCATAAGAAAACAAGTTTTGATCAGTCATGGAAATTAAAGTGCTGAAAACAAATTGGCTCCCTGTTTAAAAAGAAGATGGAGAACAAGCTATGAAGGAAAAATACTGGAGTTTTGGTGCAGGTACAGCCAACTAGCACAGATACAGCCCCGTGCCTGGCCACGCCTTGATCTATGGACACCTCCATGATTAACTACGACCTTCAATCATTCATTACACTCAGATTAACTATGACGTTTAGTCATTCATTACACTCAGATTAACTATGACGTTTAGTCATTCATTACACTCAGATTAACTATGACCTTCAATCATTCATTAGAATCGGATGAACTATGACCTTCAGCCATTTATTAGAATCAGATTAGCAGAACACAGAGGTGTGACAATATCCTTACTGACTTCAGAGCAGCTGTGAGATTTGGAAAGACAAAATGTCACTGTCATGGGTGGCTAGTTTTGCATATTTTCACGGTCTGAAAAGTACTAGCCTCTGGATAGCGGTCCACCTTAATTTCGATGTAAAATAGTGCTTACTGCACCCTTTTTGAATAATTACAATACGAGTTCGTACAGTACATCTGACCTCTGTTGGTCCCTGTGACAAGGTAAAGGTTCTAGTAGCAGTTACTCTACCTGACCTCTGACCTCTATCCATCCCTGCCAGGTGTTCACAGGGATCTTTGCTGTGGAGATGTTTGCCAAGTTGGTTGCCATGGATCCCTACTACTACTTCCAGGAGGGGTGGAACTGCTTCGATGGCTTCATTGTGACTCTGTCCTTAGTGGAGCTGGCATTGGCTGACGTGGAGGGGCTGTCCGTGCTCAGATCATTCCGATTGGTAAACTCTTTTTGAGCCATGTCCTCCCCTCAAAATATACGTGTTTGTTGTGTATTCAAATGATGTTAAATACACAGTGTGCATTGATTCAGTTACTGAATGATTACATGGTTATTGCTCAGCTACAGTACTGTCTCTATTATAGTGATACATTTACTATGTGAAAAATCACTTATATACTGCCTTACTATTCTATGTAAAGCTACTTTTCAACACATATGTATGGTCTTATTTGGAGCCAGTTTTCTACAGCAGGAAAATAAATCTGCAGTAACAGGAAATGTGGATTATAATTCATGGATATTTTTGTATGGGTTAATACATTTTTAGTCAGGGCAAATAAAGTCTGAAATTTCAAAGTGGTCTAAGGCACTGCATTGCAGTGCAAGCTGTGCCTCTAGATATTCTGGGTTCGAGTCCAGGCTCTGTCGCAGCTGGACGTTATTGGGAGGCCCATGGGGTGGTGCACAATTGGCCCAGCGTCGTCCAGGTTAGGGGAGGGTTTGGCCGGCAGGGATGTCCTTATCCCATCGCGCACTAGCAACTCCTGTGACTGGCCGGGTGCAGTGCACGCTGACACGGTCGCCAGATGCACAGTGTTTCCTCCGACGCATTAGTGCGGCTGGCTTCCAGGTTAAGTGGAAATTGTGTCAAGAAGCAGTGCGGCTTGGTTGGGTTGTGTTTCGGAGGACACGCAGCTCTCGACCTTCGCTTCTCCCAAGTCCGTACGGGAGTTGCAGCAATGAGACAAGACTGTAACTACCAATTGGATACCACGAAATTGGGGAGAAAAACGGGTAAAAGTAACAAAAAACACAATACACTACAAGTTTGCAATTCCTGCTGTGCAGGAAACTTGTCAGCAACAAAATAGTGATCGAATTCTGTGTAACTGCTACTTCTACCTCTATAGCAATTACCATGCCAATACCCCAAGAGCCATTGCTGCTACAGGGCTATTGATCACTCAACCCTCTGCTGATAATATGCATTTTCCTCTCTCCCTTCTTCTGTCATTCTCACATCTTCTCTTTGTCCCTCTCTTCCTCCACCTCTCTCCCCACTCAGCTGAGAGTGTTTAAACTGGCCAAGTCATGGCCCACACTCAACATGCTGATTAAGATTATCGGTAACTCTGTGGGCGCCCTGGGAAACCTGACCCTCGTCTTAGCTCTCATCGTCTTCATCTTTGCCGTGGTCGGCATGCAGCTGTTCGGCAAGAACTACAAGGACTGTGTGTGTAAGATTGCCCTGGACTGTCAGCTGCCCCGCTGGCACATGCACGACTTCTTCCACTCGTTCCTGATGGTGTTCCGGGTGCTGTGCGGGGAGTGGATCGAGACCATGTGGGACTGTATGGAGGTGGCTGGCCAGGGCATGTGTCTCATCGTCTTCATGATGGTCATGGTCATCGGGAACTTGGTGGTAAGTGTCCTCTGAGTGTATGGTTGGGATGGGGAATGTTAGCCTTCCCGACGGACAGTTCTCAAACCCCAGTCTCCATGGCGAGGGCAGTGACTGTAACCGCTGGCCCAAGAAACGTAAGTCTCTGGGGAGAGCAGTTTGCTGTCTTATGAACGCCATATTCGTTGCACTACCCCCACCGAACAAGAGAGTGTGTCCCAAGCTACACATACCAGGTCCCGTTTGTACACACATCTCTGTTGGCCATATCAGATCCACTCTCACGTCTGACCCAGTGTGTCTCCTCTCCTCCCTACAGGTGTTGAACCTTTTCCTTGCCTTGCTGCTGTCCTCGTTCAGTGCAGACAATTTAGCCGCAACAGATGACGACGGAGAAATGAACAACCTTCAGATCTCCGTCATCCGCATCAAGAAGGGCATCGCCTGGTTCAAGATCAAGCTGGCAGAGTTGGTGCTCAGCTTGACCAAGAAGCCTCCGGTGGAGGATGAACAGAAAACCGTAGACGACATGTACGACAAGAAACTGAACTGTATCGCCAACCAGAGTGGTGTGGATATCAACCGTGACCTGGACTACACCAAGAATGGTAACGGCACCGCTAGTGGTATGGGAAGCAGCTTCGGGAGGTACTTGATCGACGAGGACCACATGTCGTTCATCCACAACCCTAACCTGACCGTGTGCGTTCCTATCGCGGTCGGAGAGTCTGACTTCGAGAACCTCAACACTGAGGAATTCAGCAGCGAGTCGGAGAACGAGAACAGCAAAGATGTGAGTGAACAGATTTAGTTAGCCACATTTTGAGTGATAATGTAGTGTATATGTTGTCATGACAACATGACAAATCAACAGGGCTCCGATGTAAAGTAGTGCACTATAAGGAATAGTGTACTACTTTACAGTTTATCTCTAGTTAATTTTGTTGTAGTAATATTTTGGTAATGTTGCAGGAGGTAATGTTGGGGTTATGTTGTAGTAATGCTATGGTAATGTAGGGGGTAATGTCGGGGGGTATGTTATATTAATGTTTTGGTAATGTTTCAGGAGGTAATGTTAGGGGTATGGTGCAGCAATGATGTGGTAATGTTGTGAGAGGTAATGTTGTGGTTATGTTGTAGTAATGTTGTGGTAATGTCACAGGATGTAATGCAGAGTTATGTTGTAGTAATGTTGCGGTAATGTTGTAGGAGGTAATGTTGGGGTTATTGTGTAGTGATGTTTTGGTAATGTTGCAGGAGTTAATATTGGTGTTATGGTGTAGTGATGTTTTGGTAATGTTGCGGGAGTTAATGTTAGGGTTATGGTGTAGGGATGTTTTGGTAATGTCGCAGGTGTTAATGTCGGGGTTATGGTGGAGTAATGTTGCGATAATGTTGCTGGAGGTAATGTTGGGGTTATGGTATAGGGATGTTTTGGTAATGTTGCTGGAGTTAATGTTGGTGTTATGGTGTAGTAAAGTTGAGATAATGTTGCTGGAGGTAATGTTGGGGTTAAGGTGTAGGGATGTTTTGGTAATGTTGCAGGAGTTAATGTTGGGGTTATGGTGTAGTAAAGTTGCGATAATGTTGCTGGAGGTAATGTTGGGGTTATGGTGTAGGGATGTTTTGATAATGTTGCAGGAGTTAATGTTAGGGCTATGTTGTAATAATGTTTTGGAATTATGTTGTATTTATACACGGGGTAAGTAATGCTGTGGTTAATCTGTAGTTATGTTGTGGTAATGTTGTAATAATGTTGCAGTAATGTGGTCTGGGGATAATGTTGTAGTAGACAAATGTTGTAGTTATGTTGTAGTAATGTTTCAGTTTTGTTTGGTAGTTTTGTGGTTATGTTTTAGTAATGTTTTGGTAATGTTGTGGTACTGTTGTGGTAATGTTATTGCAATGTTGTGGTCATGTTGTGGTAATGGTGTAGTAATGTTGTGGAAGTGTTGTTGTAATGCTTTACTCCATGGTTGTTATTGTTGTTGTGGCCTCCTGGCTGTAAAGTATGGGTATGGTCACCAATGTAACAATAGTTTCATGTCCAAAGCTCTGATGTAATTCCATTACTCAATAGTATACACACTCATATACAGTTGAATTGGGAAGTTTACGTACACTTAGGTTGGAGTCATTAAAACTAGTTTTTCAACCACTCCACAAATGTATTGTTAACAAACTATAGCTTTGGCAAGTCGGTTAGGACATCTACTTTGTGCAAGTCATTTTCCCAACAATTGTTTACAGACAGATTATTTCACGCATAATTCACTGTATCACAATTCCAGTGGGTCAGAAGTTTACTTACACTAAGTTGACTATGCCTTTAAACAGCTTGGAAAATTCCAGAAAATTATGTCATGGCTTTAGAAGCTTCTGGTGGGCTAATTTACATAATTTGAGTCAATTGGAGGTGTACCTGTGGATGTATTTCAAGGCCTACCTTCAAACTCAGCGCCTCTTTGCTTGACATCATGGGAAAATCCAAAGAAATCCGCCAAGACCTCTCTCCCTCTCTCTCTCTGTCTGTATATGTGTGTCTCTCTGTCTCTCCGTCTCTCCGTCTCTCTCTGTGTCTGTCTGTATATGTGTGTCTCTCTGTCTCTCCCTCTCTCTCTGAGTCTGTCTGAATCTGTGTGTCTCTGTCTCTCTGCGTCTGTCTGTATCTGTGTGTGTAGCTGGATGACACCAGCTCATCAGAGGGCAGCACCATAGACATCAAGCCTGATGTGGAGGTGGAGGCGGTGGTGGTGGAGGCTGAAGAAGTGTACTTAGACCCAGAAAACTGTTGGACACCTGGTAGGACTGCACCCTGTCCCTCCCTGCCTCTCCCTTCCCTGCCCCGCCCTGAACCACCGCAGCCTGACCCTCCCGTCCTCTACTGCCCTCCCCCACCTTCCCTGTCCTGAACCACCACGGCCTGATGCTCCCGTCCTCTACTGCCCTCCCCCACCTTCCCTGCCCTGAACCACCACGGCCTGACGCTCCCGTCCTCTACTGCCCTCCCCCACCTTCCCTGCCCTACCCTGAACCACCACGGCCTGATGCTCCCGTCCTCTACTGCCCTCCCCCACCTTCCCTGCCCTACCCTGAACCACCACGGCCTGATGCTCCCGTCCTCTACTGCCCTCCCCCACCTTCCCTGCCCTGAACCACCACGGCCTGACGCTCCCGTCCTCTACTGCCCTCCCCCACCTTCCCTGCCCTGCCCTGAACCACCACGGCCTGACGCTCCCGTCCTCTACTGCCCTCCCCCACCTTCCCTTCCCTGAACCACCACGGCCTGACGCTCCCGTCCTCTACTGCCCTCCCCCACCTTCCCTTCCCTGAACCACCACGGCCTGACGCTCCCGTCCTCTACTGCCCTCCCCCACCTTCCCTGCCCTACCCTGAACCACCACGGCCTGATGCTCCCGTCCTCTACTGCCCTCCCCCACCTTCCCTGCCCTGAACCACCACGGCCTGACGCTCCCGTCCTCTACTGCCCTCCCCCACCTTCCCTGCCCTGAACCACCGCAGCCTGATGCTCCCGTCCTCTACTGCCCTCCCCCACCTTCCCTTCCCTGTCCTGAACCACCACGGCCTGATGCTCCCGTCCTCTACTGCCCTCCCCCACCTTCCCTGCCCTGAACCACCACGGCCTGATGCTCCCGTCCTCTACTGCCCTCCCCCACCTTCCCTTCCCTGCCCTGAACCACCACGGCCTGATGCTCCCGTCCTCTACTGCCCTCCCCCACCTTCCCTGCCCTGAACCACCACGGCCTGATGCTCCCGTCCTCTACTGCCCTCCCCCACCTTCCCTGCCCTGAACCACCACGGCCTGACGCTCCCGTCCTCTACTGCCCTCCCCCACCTTCCCTTCCCTGCCCTGAACCACCACGGCCTGACGCTCCCGTCCTCTACTGCCCTCCCCCACCTTCCCTGCCCTGAACCACCACGGCCTGATGCTCCCGTCCTCTACTGCCCTCCCCCACCTTCCCTTCCCTGCCCTGAACCACCACGGCCTGACGCTCCCGTCCTCTACTGCCCTCCCCCACCTTCCCTTCCCTGCCCTGAACCACCACGGCCTGATGCTCCCGTCCTCTACTGCCCTCCCCCACCTCCCCTTCCCTGCCCTGAACCACCACGGCCTGACGCTCCCATCCTCTACTGCCCTCCCCCACCTTCCCTGCCCTGAACCACCACGGCCTGACCCTCCCGTCCTCTACTGCCCTCCCCCACCTTCCCTGCCCTGCCCTGAACCACCACGGCCTGACGCTCCCGTCCTCTACTGCCCTCCCCCACCTTCCCTGTCCTGAACCACCACGGCCTGATGCTCCCGTCCTCTACTGCCCTCCCCCACCTTCCCTGCCCTGAACCACCACGGCCTGACGCTCCCGTCCTCTACTGCCCTCCCCCACCTTCCCTGCCCTGAACCACCGCAGCCTGATGCTCCCGTCCTCTACTGCCCTCCCCCACCTTCCCTTCCCTGTCCTGAACCACCACGGCCTGATGCTCCCGTCCTCTACTGCCCTCCCCCACCTTCCCTGCCCTGAACCACCACGGCCTGATGCTCCCGTCCTCTACTGCCCTCCCCCACCTTCCCTTCCCTGCCCTGAACCACCACGGCCTGATGCTCCCGTCCTCTACTGCCCTCCCCCACCTTCCCTGCCCTGAACCACCACGGCCTGATGCTCCCGTCCTCTACTGCCCTCCACCACCTTCCCTGCCCTGCCCTGAACCACCACGGCCTGATGCTCCCGTCCTCTACTGCCCTCCCCCACCTTCCCTGCCCTACCCTGAACCACCACGGCCTGATGCTCCCGTCCTCTTCTGCCCTCCCCCACCTTCCCTGCCCTGAACCACCACGGCCTGACGCTCCCGTCCTCTACTGCCCTCCCCCACCTTCCCTGCCCTACCCTGAACCACCACGGCCTGATGCTCCCGTCCTCTACTGCCCTCCCCCACCTTCCCTGCCCTGAACCACCACGGCCTGACGCTCCCGTCCTCTACTGCCCTCCCCCACCTTCCCTGTCCTGAACCACCGCAGCCTGATGCTCCCGTCCTCTACTGCCCTCCCCCCACCTTCCCTTCCCTGTCCTGAACCACCACGGCCTGATGCTCCCGTCCTCTACTGCCCTCCCCCACCTTCCCTGTCCTGAACCACCACGGCCTGATGCTCCTGTCCTCTACTGCCCTCCCCCACCTTCCCTGCCCTGAACCACCACGGCCTGATGCTCCCGTCCTCTACTGCCCTCCCCCACCTTCCCTTCCCTGAACCACCACGGCCTGACGCTCCCGTCCTCTACTGCCCTCCCCCACCTTCCCTTCCCTGAACCACCACGGCCTGACGCTCCCGTCCTCTACTGCCCTCCCCCACCTTCCCTGCCCTACCCTGAACCACCACGGCCTGATGCTCCCGTCCTCTACTGCCCTCCCCCACCTTCCCTGCCCTGAACCACCACGGCCTGACGCTCCCGTCCTCTACTGCCCTCCCCCACCTTCCCTGCCCTGAACCACCGCAGCCTGATGCTCCCGTCCTCTACTGCCCTCCCCCACCTTCCCTTCCCTGTCCTGAACCACCACGGCCTGATGCTCCCGTCCTCTACTGCCCTCCCCCACCTTCCCTGCCCTGAACCACCACGGCCTGATGCTCCCGTCCTCTACTGCCCTCCCCCACCTTCCCTTCCCTGCCCTGAACCACCACGGCCTGATGCTCCCGTCCTCTACTGCCCTCCCCCACCTTCCCTGCCCTGAACCACCACGGCCTGATGCTCCCGTCCTCTACTGCCCTCCCCCACCTTCCCTGCCCTGAACCACCACGGCCTGACGCTCCCGTCCTCTACTGCCCTCCCCCACCTTCCCTTCCCTGCCCTGAACCACCACGGCCTGACGCTCCCGTCCTCTACTGCCCTCCCCCACCTTCCCTGCCCTGAACCACCACGGCCTGATGCTCCCGTCCTCTACTGCCCTCCCCCACCTTCCCTTCCCTGCCCTGAACCACCACGGCCTGACGCTCCCGTCCTCTACTGCCCTCCCCCACCTTCCCTTCCCTGCCCTGAACCACCACGGCCTGATGCTCCCGTCCTCTACTGCCCTCCCCCACCTCCCCTTCCCTGCCCTGAACCACCACGGCCTGACGCTCCCATCCTCTACTGCCCTCCCCCACCTTCCCTGCCCTGAACCACCACGGCCTGACCCTCCCGTCCTCTACTGCCCTCCCCCACCTTCCCTGCCCTGCCCTGAACCACCACGGCCTGACGCTCCCGTCCTCTACTGCCCTCCCCCACCTTCCCTGTCCTGAACCACCACGGCCTGATGCTCCCGTCCTCTACTGCCCTCCCCCACCTTCCCTGCCCTGAACCACCACGGCCTGACGCTCCCGTCCTCTACTGCCCTCCCCCACCTTCCCTGCCCTGAACCACCGCAGCCTGATGCTCCCGTCCTCTACTGCCCTCCCCCACCTTCCCTTCCCTGTCCTGAACCACCACGGCCTGATGCTCCCGTCCTCTACTGCCCTCCCCCACCTTCCCTGCCCTGAACCACCACGGCCTGATGCTCCCGTCCTCTACTGCCCTCCCCCACCTTCCCTTCCCTGCCCTGAACCACCACGGCCTGATGCTCCCGTCCTCTACTGCCCTCCCCCACCTTCCCTGCCCTGAACCACCACGGCCTGATGCTCCCGTCCTCTACTGCCCTCCACCACCTTCCCTGCCCTGCCCTGAACCACCACGGCCTGATGCTCCCGTCCTCTACTGCCCTCCCCCACCTTCCCTGCCCTACCCTGAACCACCACGGCCTGATGCTCCCGTCCTCTTCTGCCCTCCCCCACCTTCCCTGCCCTGAACCACCACGGCCTGACGCTCCCGTCCTCTACTGCCCTCCCCCACCTTCCCTGCCCTACCCTGAACCACCACGGCCTGATGCTCCCGTCCTCTACTGCCCTCCCCCACCTTCCCTGCCCTGAACCACCACGGCCTGACGCTCCCGTCCTCTACTGCCCTCCCCCACCTTCCCTGTCCTGAACCACCGCAGCCTGATGCTCCCGTCCTCTACTGCCCTCCCCCACCTTCCCTTCCCTGTCCTGAACCACCACGGCCTGATGCTCCCGTCCTCTACTGCCCTCCCCCACCTTCCCTGTCCTGAACCACCACGGCCTGATGCTCCTGTCCTCTACTGCCCTCCCCCACCTTCCCTGCCCTGAACCACCACGGCCTGATGCTCCCGTCCTCTACTGCCCTCCCCCACCTTCCCTTCCCTGCCCTGAACCACCACGGCCTGATGCTCCCGTCCTCTACTGCCCTCCCCCACCTTCCCTGCCCTGAACCACCACGGCCTGACCCTCCCGTCCTCTACTGCCCTCCCCCACCTTCCCTGCCCTGCCCTGAACCACCACGGCCTGATGCTCCCGTCCTCTACTGCCCTCCCCCACCTTCCCTGCCCTGAACCACCACGGCCTGACGCTCCCGTCCTCTACTGCCCTCCCCCACCTTCCCTGTCCTGAACCACCGCAGCCTGATGCTCCCGTCCTCTACTGCCCTCCCCCACCTTCCCTTCCCTGTCCTGAACCACCACGGCCTGATGCTCCCGTCCTCTACTGCCCTCCCCCACCTTCCCTGTCCTGAACCACCACGGCCTGATGCTCCTGTCCTCTACTGCCCTCCCCCACCTTCCCTGCCCTGAACCACCACGGCCTGATGCTCCCGTCCTCTACTGCCCTCCCCCACCTTCCCTTCCCTGCCCTGAACCACCACGGCCTGATGCTCCCGTCCTCTACTGCCCTCCCCCACCTTCCCTGCCCTGAACCACCACGGCCTGACCCTCCCGTCCTCTACTGCCCTCCCCCACCTTCCCTGCCCTGCCCTGAACCACCACGGCCTGACGCTCCCGTCCTCTACTGCCCTCCCCCACCTTCCCTGTCCTGAACCACCACGGCCTGATGCTCCCGTCCTCTACTGCCCTCCCCCACCTTCCCTGCCCTGAACCACCACGGCCTGACGCTCCCGTCCTCTACTGCCCTCCCCCACCTTCCCTGCCCTGAACCACCGCAGCCTGATGCTCCCGTCCTCTACTGCCCTCCCCCACCTTCCCTTCCCTGTCCTGAACCACCACGGCCTGATGCTCCCGTCCTCTACTGCCCTCCCCCACCTTCCCTGCCCTGAACCACCACGGCCTGATGCTCCCGTCCTCTACTGCCCTCCCCCACCTTCCCTTCCCTGCCCTGAACCACCACGGCCTGATGCTCCCGTCCTCTACTGCCCTCCCCCACCTTCCCTGCCCTGAACCACCACGGCCTGATGCTCCCGTCCTCTACTGCCCTCCACCACCTTCCCTGCCCTGCCCTGAACCACCACGGCCTGATGCTCCCGTCCTCTACTGCCCTCCCCCACCTTCCCTGCCCTACCCTGAACCACCACGGCCTGATGCTCCCGTCCTCTTCTGCCCTCCCCCACCTTCCCTGCCCTGAACCACCACGGCCTGACGCTCCCGTCCTCTACTGCCCTCCCCCACCTTCCCTGCCCTACCCTGAACCACCACGGCCTGATGCTCCCGTCCTCTACTGCCCTCCCCCACCTTCCCTGCCCTGAACCACCACGGCCTGACGCTCCCGTCCTCTACTGCCCTCCCCCACCTTCCCTGTCCTGAACCACCGCAGCCTGATGCTCCCGTCCTCTACTGCCCTCCCCCACCTTCCCTTCCCTGTCCTGAACCACCACGGCCTGATGCTCCCGTCCTCTACTGCCCTCCCCCACCTTCCCTGCCCTGAACCACCACGGCCTGATGCTCCCGTCCTCTACTGCCCTCCCCCACCTTCCCTTCCCTGCCCTGAACCACCACGGCCTGATGCTCCCGTCCTCTACTGCCCTCCCCCACCTTCCCTGCCCTGAACCACCACGGCCTGATGCTCCCGTCCTCTACTGCCCTCCCCCACCTTCCCTGCCCTGAACCACCACGGCCTGACGCTCCCGTCCTCTACTGCCCTCCCCCACCTTCCCTTCCCTGCCCTGAACCACCACGGCCTGACGCTCCCGTCCTCTACTGCCCTCCCCCACCTTCCCTGCCCTGAACCACCACGGCCTGACCCTCCCGTCCTCTACTGCCCTCCCCCACCTTCCCTGCCCTGAACCACCATGGCCTGACGCTCCCGTCCTCTACTGCCCTCCCCCACCTTCCCTTCCCTGCCCTGAACCACCACGGCCTGACGCTCCCGTCCTCTACTGCCCTCCCCCACCTTCCCTGTCCTGAACCACCACGGCCTGACGCTCCCGTCCTCTACTGCCCTCCCCCACCTTTCCTTGCATGCCAGTTGCCCAATTTGTAATCCCTACAAGGTATTTAAATCACAAGCAAATGACTGAGGTATCGTATTATGTGTGCCTGTCCCCTTCTATACAGAGTGTATTATCAAGTATCCTTGCTGCGATGTGCCCATCACTCACGGGTGGGGAAAATATTGGTGGTTCCTGAGAAAGACATGCTATCTTATTGTGGAGCATAACTGGTTCGAAACCGTCATTATCTTTATGATCCTACTCAGTAGTGGGGCCCTGGTAAGTCACAGTGTGGAATGTTAACACACACACGCACGCATGCACGCACACACACACGCACGCACACACACACACACACACACACACACACACACACACACACACACACACACACACACACACACACACACACACACACACACACACACACACACACACACACACACACACACACACACACACAGCTACGACCAGTGCGTGAGTGGAGAAAGTTGTCTTTTTAAGGGCTGTCTCTCTCTACCTAGAACAAGACATGGAGTGGTACAGTCACCAGGCCCAGTCTCTGAAGAGGGCGGGGGGAGGGGCCAGGCAGGAGCGTCACAGCCAGTCACTGTACTAAGGAGGGTTGGGGGAGGGGCAAGGCAGGAGCATCACAGCCAGTCACTGTATTAAAGAGGGCTGGGGGGTGGGGCCATATAGGAGCATCACAGCCTGTCACTGTACTAAAGAGGGTTGGGGGAGGGGCCATATAGGAGCATCACAGCCTGTCACTGTACTAAAGAGGGTTGGGGGAGGGGCCATATAGGAGCATCACAGCCTGTCACTGTACTAAAGAGGGTTGGGGGAGGGGCCAGATAGGAGCATCACAGCCAGTCACTGTACTGAGGGTTGGGAGAGGGGCCAGGCAGGAGCATCACAGCCAAACACTGTACTAAGGAGGGTTGGGGGAGGGGCCAGGCAGGAGCATCACAGCTAGTCACTGTACTAAGGAGGGTGGGGGCGGGGCCAGGCAGGAGCATCATAGCCAGTCACTGTACTAAAGAGGGTTGGGGGAGGGGCCAGGCAGGAGCATCACAGCCAGACACTGTACTAAGTAGGGTGGGGGGAGGGTCCAGGCAGGAGCATCACAGCCAGTCACTGTACTAAGGAGGGTGGGGGGAGGGGCCAGGCAGGAGCATCATAGCCAGTCACTGGAGTAAAGAGGGTTGGGGGTGGGGCAAGGCAGGAGCATCACAGCCTGTCACTGTACTAAGGAGGGTTGGGGGAGGGGCCATATAGGAGCATCACAGCCTGTCACTGTACTAAGGAGGGTTGGGGGAGGGGCCATATAGGAGCATCACAGCCTGTCACTGTACTAAAGAGGGTTGGGGGAGGGGCCAGATAGGAGCAGATAGGCCAGATAGGAGCATCACAGCCAGTCACTGTACTAAGGAGGGTTGGGGAGGGGCCAGGCAGGAGCATCACAGCCA